>NC_041227.1:44759818-44775983 GCF_002837175.3 Physeter macrocephalus | reverse complement strand
TTCTGTCTCTCTTTCTCTCTCTCTGTCTCTGTCTCTGTCTCTGTCTCTGTCTCTCTCTCTCTCTCTCTCTCTCTCTGTCTCTCTCTCTGTCTCTCTCTCTCTCTCTCTCTCGCAGCATCACCAGCAGATGCTCACTTAAACATACAGTGTGTGGAGTTAGGGGGGCGGTTAGGTACTGTGTGGAATGACAAAAAGCTCAAGACCCAGGCATCTTCCCTTAGAGCACTGGGACTAGCTGGGGAGGTAAGAAGCCGGCCCCCCTGGGGGAAGTTAGGATGAGATCAGTGTCAGCTGGGGGATAAAGCCAGCAGGGGCCCAGTGAACTTGGAAGAGGCAAAGGACCTAGGGAGGGATGGGCCGAGTAGAAGTGGAAAGGAGGTGAGGGCCTCATCTGACTCAACTGCATGTTCCCAAAGAGGATGGGCGTGGGGGGAGGCGGTGAATTGCTCCAGTTTGGTAAGGGCTCCCAGTGCCTGATGGCAGAGAGGGGCTGCCAGCATGTGAGCTGGTGCCTTTGAGGTCCCGGAGGAGTCCCGAGCTGTCTTCATTCTCTTCATTCTCCTGTCTCCACTGTCGGCCTCTTTTCATTTTGCTTGTGTTATAAAATCAATACACACCAATAGCCCCAAATTAGAAGCAGCCCGCCAAGAGGAGAATAATTAAACAATCCATCATATATGTATGCTGTTAAAAATGAACTGAGCATCTTTGAAAGTTGCTGAGAGAGTAGATCTTAAAAGTCCTCATCACAGGAAAGAAAAATGTTTGTAATTATGTATGGCGACTGATTGTGGGGATCATTTCCCAGTATATATAAATATCAAATCATGATCTTGTACACCTGAAACTAATATAATGTTAGATGTCCATGATACCTCAATAAAAAAATGAAGTGAGCTATCGATGCAATGAAAAACATGAAGGAATACATTAAAAAATCATATGCTGAGTAAAAGGATCCTGGCAGAAAAGAGTGCACACTGTGAGATGCCATTTATACGACAGGCTGAACCAACGTATGATGGAGAAGCTTAGAGCAGTGACTACCCCTGGGTGAGACTGGCTGGGAGGGCAAAGGAGAGCTTTCTGGGGTGATGGAAGTGCTCCATGTCACGGCTGGAGTTTGGGGGACACGGGTGTATGCATTTCTCAAAACCCATTGAATGGTGCAATTATGATTTGTGAATTTCACCATATGGAAATAGCATCTAAAAGTAAAAGAGCTGGGAACTACTAGTGAACCCTGTGTAGTGAGATGCAGGCTGAAGTGATGGGGGTGACATGTCCTAGGTTACTTTGAGGTTCATTAATAAAATAAGATGCTCTGATTCTTTCAACTTTTCTGAATGCTTAAAAGCATTCATAATAAAGTGTTGGGTGAAAAATAAAAGCTATACACACATTAAAAAAGCGGGGAAGGGAGGCAGGGAATTGGGGGCAGGGATTGCATTGCTTCTGGAACATCATCCAGGGTCTCTCTGGCCAGTCCACCCTGCCCCACAGAAGCCCTGGCCTTTTTGTAAACCACACACAAAACGCCACCTCAAGGGCATTCCCGATCGTTCACCGATTATGTATCAAGCACGTGGTCTGTGCCCAACCCCGTGCCAGGCGGAGGATGAAATGCCATGGTCCCTGCGTTTCCTGAGTTTGTCACCTACTGAGGCACTGACCAGGGAGCTGCTAGGTGACGACCGTATCAAAGTAGCAGCTGGGGGGCCAGGGAAGTGGGCCCAGGCAGATCACGAGTGGATGGAGAATAATGGCCCAGATTTATTGAGGACTTTATACACCGGCTCCTATTCAAGCTTAACATGGATTAATTCAGTTAGTACTCATAACCACTCCCTACGGTGGGAACTGTATCGTCCCCATTTTATACATAAGAAAACTGAGGTCTGGGGAAGTTAAGTCACTTGTCCATGATTATATAGCGAGTGGGTGACTGAGCAGGAAGCTGGGTCTGGAGCCCACGCCCTACACCAGGGGTCGGCACACTTTTTCCAGAAAGGGCCAGAGAGGAAATACATTAAGCGCTGTGGGCCATACCGTCTCTGTCAGAACTACTCGGCTCTGCCATTGTAGCATGAAAGCAGCCACAGACAATGTGTCAATGAATAAGCTAAGTTATAATAAAGTTTTATTTATAAATGCAGGCGATGGGCCAGTTGTGGCCCATGGGGTCACATGGACCACAACTGGCCCATTGCCTGCATTTGCCAACCCCTGACTCCAACCACCGATAGTCTCCAGTGGCTGGAGGTGTTCCTGTTGGAGCAGAGGCAAGTGAAGGAACCCTAATTCCCGACTGTCACGTCCATGGGGAAGGGGGTTCAGTAAGGTAGCAAGGAACCGATGCAGGCGTCGAGAGCCGAGGTCTCTAATTAACAATGAAAACACAAAAATACACCCCTGGGTGCGTGTGGCAGTCCGTTAGCCAAGAAAGCTGCAGAGAAAAAGTGAAAAATTCTCAGAAACCCCACAAAAGTTGGTTGTCTTTAGTCTTTAGAGACGACTTACAATTTCAGCAGCACTGTCCCTTGAGATTTTATGTGAATGTAGACAGGGTGAAGTTCCAAAGCTTTGGTTGAACATGATTCCTTTTGAAAAGCCTTTTGGCCAAAGAGAACTGTGCTGCTTTGCCTCGCTCTCACTGGCTCTTGGTTTCTTAAGGGCAGGAAATCACTTTACTCAAGCCTTGTTGCTGACAGGGATTGGAGCCTGGAGCTCATTGGGCGAGCTGGGCTGGGAATGCAATGGCCCCCTTCTTGGAGGAATCCACACAGTGTTGAGAATTAAGAGCTCAGAAGAGACTGTCTTTCAGTACAAGTCATTTGTGATGTACTCCTGGGTGTTGGCCTCTTTATACTAACACAGCTGATGAGAGGGGGAAACTCTATCCACAGCCTGGCTGAGGGTCTGCAGGAAGTTAAGCTACCAGCTGGACTGAGACGGGGCTGATCTCCCATTTGTCTGGGATGGATTCACCGGGTCAACCCATTGCTTTAGTGTCACGGAGATACGATGTGTGTCCCTTAGTCTTCGGGAGGCATATGGTATGGGAATAATTTCCCAGCTGGGGTTCAGCAGATGGTTGGCTCACGGGGATTGTGTGGGCAGGGGAGGGTCCTACCCATTCCCTCGGACAGAACATTGCTGAGTGAGATGTGTTAGGCTTCTGGGTCCCCACAGAAAGGGTTGGCTATTTAGGGCATGCAGTGTCCTGTCACCAGAAGATGAACTAACACACCCACCTACAGAGACACCCACAGGTTACCATACCCACACCTGGGGGTGAACTGGGGCAAGGACAGCAAGAGGCACCTTGAACCTTGTCCAAACCACTCCTACCAATAATCACCACTTAGTTCTGTAATGAAATCAATCAACCTGCCTCATTTTCCTTTCTGTGAGCACAGGTGAGCCTTTGACCCCCAGCAGGACAGTGTACATTGCTGGGGGTCGGGAGGAGTCCCCCAACCTGGCTGCACATAAGAGTTTCCAAGAGAACCGGGGAAAAATGAATGTCAGAATCCCATCCTCAGGACGCTTGGAGGTCAGAAGTGGATTGACCCTTAGGACTTTCTCTTAAACTTTCTCGTGCATCCGAACTGTCTGGAGGGTCTATTAAAATACGGGTTGATGAGCCCTGTCCCCAGACTTTGCTGATTTGGGAGGTCTGGGTGGGGCCTGAGATTCTGCGTTTCTAACAAGCCTCCAGGTGACGCTGCCGCTTCTGGTCAGGGGGGCGCCCTGTGAGCACGGCTGCCCCGAGGCACCCCTCCTATTTCCAGGCAGCCGGCCTCAGGACCCAGGACAATGCAGAAGGGGCATCTTCTCGACACCATGGAAGAAACTTTACCATCTTTGTCGGCCCGGTTGGCCCCTTAATACTCTCTATCTGCTCTGTCCAGTACTGCAGCCACTACTCATATGTGGTTCTTCTAATGTAAATTTGAATTAATTAAAGGTAAGATTAAAATTTTTGTTCCTCTGTTGCTTGAGCCACCTTTCAAGTGCTCAAGAGCCCCATGTCCCTAACGGCTGCCATACTGGACAGCACAGATGGAGGACATTTCCATCATTGCAGGAAGTTGTACTGGACAACGCTGTTCCCTAAGAATTCCAGAAATTGGTTTTTTTCTTCAAAGTTTGCCAGTTAACCCCACTGTATTACTGTGAAAAACAAACAAAACAAAATATCAGAAATGGAATGTTAACTCTTTCCTCTTCTTTGTTTGCTCAAGATAGCACCCCTCACTCACCACTTCCCATCAAGTTTGGGTGAAGGTCACAGACATTTGAATGCAACAGAGATAAAAAGTTTAGTAATATTTTTCAAAATGCTGCTCCCGTGACCCATGTTATTAAATTTACCCTAAAAGTTGTGTGTCGAGCAAGCTGAAGCTCCCTGGAGGTCAGGTCCCCAGGAAATAAGAATTAGGCCACACAGGATGGAGAATTCAAGTGGACACCTGCTGAAGGCTGAGAGGGATCAGGCTGAGGATGGACCAGACAAGGGTGCACCCTGGGTGTCCAGGAAATCGCCCGTCCCTACTGCGGAGCTGCCGTTTGCTCTCCATCCCTGGACTCACTGGTACTCACTGCCCCGCACTCCGCAGACATGCTTTCAGGAGCCTGACTCCATGTCATCCTTTCTTACAGATTCGGCTAAACAGCAGGGGACTGATCTACTCCGTGGGCTTGCTCCTGGCCTCCGTCTTTGTCACGGTGGGTCTGCAGCTCTCTCCACTCTCCAGTTCCCATGTTCCCCCCCAGCCTCGTGGGTTCTGTGACTACAGTTTGTTTGGACACCAGATGGGCGTGGCCTTCTGGTGGATGGAGACAGTCAGCCACCAGATGCCCCATCTCATGGCTGTTTCTCCCAGAAGTGGATCCTGGCAACCCATGAGAAAGCCTTCTCCCTCTCTGAAAGGAGCCAGCCTCCTCTCAGAAGCTGGGTCCATCTCATGTCAAACACAAATTTTTATCAAAAGCCAAAGGGAGATCCCACTTTTTCTGCAAGATTAGTCGACGGAAGGTTATGTCCCAATTAACTGACTATTCCAGGTTACTAAACCTCTTCATAAATCCATGGATTTGACCAATACTCAAAGACCGAGAACAGACTTGATTGACAGTGCACTTTTATGCCACTGCACTACCTTGGCCATCACATCCACTTGTACGATTTACTATTCCAACTCAGCTGACACATTTGGTGGGAGCAAGTTCACACCACCACACGGACTGATCCACTTGAAGTGCCTGTTAACATACACATATGTTACTGAATTTTCCCAATAAGAGACGCAGTGTGTTGTCTCCTGAATTTTTCAAGGAAGTACTCATTGAATCACACCTGGTATGTGAACACACATATACTAGAGAACGGGAATCCAAAAGGGCAGGAGAAGTAATTTACAGGATCAGGATGCAAGTCCAATGTCAAGGTTTTACCAAAGTCAATACTGCCTTACACAAAAGTGAAAGCCCATATAAATCCATTCTTTTGCCGTTTAGGATTTTCTTCAGGTGGGTATGACTTAGGGTTATACTTGTAATGGCCACGCACTGTGCTTAATGCGCATATTCCCCCGCCTGGAGCTCACCAGCCCCCCACCCCACCCCGTGAGGTAGTCACTGAGATCAGCCCCATTACCCAGGCCTGTAGGGAAGTTGTGTGTGACATCGGAGTGCTCGCTCCTAGCTTCGGGGCATCCCTGTGCTTCACTGAAGCCCTACAGTGCTGGGAGACGGGGTTCACCACTGACCAGCTGTCCAAGCTGGGCTGTTGAAGGGCTGAGAAGAAGTAGGTTTGGGGAGGAAGAGTTCAGACATCTTAAGTCTGCAGCACCTATCTGACAAACAAGGGGACAGGTCTGGACAGCCCTTGGAGAGACGAGTCCCAGTTCAGGAGCAATCCCACGCTGGACACCCCAGAACACTGGAGGGGTTTAGAGCCGAGGAGTTGGAGGAGACCCGCAACGGAGTGAGCGTAGACAGGAAAGTGAGGCCTAGGTGTGAGTCCCGGCGCCCTCGGACAGTGAGAGGTCAGGATGAGGGGACAGGGTCGCAAAAGGAACAAAGAGGGAGCCATCAGGGAGGCAGGAGGGAAACCTGGTGCGCGGCTTCAGGGGGCGGGGGGCCGGGGGGGGCGGGGAGTCCAGGGAGAAGGACTGGGCGGGCCCCGCCCCGCGCCCTCTGACCCCGCTCTGTGCCTTGCAGGTGTTTGGCGTCCACCTGAACAAGTGGCAGCTGGACAGGAAGCTCGGGTGCGGGTGCCTTTTCCTATACGGCGTGTTCCTGTGCTTCTCCATCATGACTGAGTTCAACGTGTTCACCTTCGTGAACCTGCCCATGTGCGGGGACCACTGACCCGCGGCCGCCGCCAGCCGCGGCCCCTCCTTCTGTGCAATACGAGCCCGGCGCCCGAGTCCGGCCCCGCGGCGTGGTCTCTGCGCTGCGCACCGGCCTCCGCTCCCGCCCCCGGGTCCCCCCCGCCCCGCCCCCGGCCCCCTCCCCGCTGCCCGACACCCTCCACCACCGGCTCCGCCTTCCCGCCGCCTCCGCGTAAAGACTTCCGACACCCGCCACCCGCGTGAATTTTCAAGCTCCATTTTTGAACAGTGACTGATATTCTAGAAAAACTGGCTGCTAACTGGCCCAAGCCAGGCAAAACTTAGTACATCCCTCGTCCTTTTTTAAGTTATTGGATGGAAGACTAGCCTAATTTATGACCCTAGACTGTGGAAGGAGAGAGAGGAGAGGGTCCACTGATGGTAGGGAGTGTTTGGAATTTCCTTATATTTGGCGCTGATTCCTAGGTTACTGGGTCTGGGGGGCTGTTTGGCTTTGGGGGATCCCCCTTTTTCTTCCTTTGCTTCCAGAGATTGAGAGTTTTTCTTGCATCTTCTTTCACTGGGCTCTGGGTCCGTCGATGACCCACGGGTGTCCCAGCTGCGTCCTCTGGGGTTTAGTCCCAGGCGCTTTGGAGCTTGTATGGATTTAGCGCTGATCCGAGGAGCGGCTGGCGAGGCCCTGGGACAAAGGCGTGACACGTCACACTCGGGGGTCTCCGCCAAGCCCTGCAGGCCTTCCCTGGGGGGCAGGGTTTTACGGGAAGAAGATAGCTGCCCACCTGTCCATTTTGACCATCACTCTCTCCCCAGGTTCCTTCTAGCCTCTCAAGCAATAGTTGTTGCCTGCCTGCCAGAGGCCTTTGACTCGGGGCCCCGGTTAACCTCTCCATCCGAGAGCGCTAGGCAGCCAACGGCAGGAGCTTCCCTGCCTGTGAGTCCCCGAGATGTGCTCTCTTTGCTTGGTGTTTGGGGTGACAGGGAGTGACCCAGAGGCCAACACTGCTTTACGTGCAGGCGGTACAGACACTGGTTTCTTGGGAAACGGAGAGACGCGCACTTTGCACAGACGTGGCCCCTCGGTACTGAGTACACTGGACCTTGACCGTTGGCTCGAGGGCCAGCGTTCTAACTTCGGGACGCCGCCGCCCAGCTGTCCCAGCTCCACCGCTCCCTTCCGGTGGGGGGGGGGGGGGCGGGCGGGAGGCACGGGAAGGAGCAAAGAGAACTGACACCTTGGAAACCGCAGAATGTGTTCAGTGCAGACTCGCTCAAGGGCATAAGTTACTGTGGACGTGTTGCCAATCACTGCTCAGCAGCCCTGCTAGGTTTTGTCTGATGCTGGATTATTACGCAGATAATTCCACCGAGTTGAGACCCACCCATGCTTGTTATACTTGTATTTATTGAAACTGTGGATTCTTGCCCGTGCCGCCCCATGTATTTACTTTAAGCACTGATCACTTATTCATTCGGTATGGTTTTCCCCGTCCCTTGTACACATTCTGGTATGAATTGTAAAAATAACCTGCTACAGATGGGTTGAATGTTTGCCGATGGTGCAGACTGAGGCCGGCGTTCGCCGAGGGGCACCTGCCGGCCGGAGGAGCGGGAGAGGAAATCACCACTTGGGGCTCTCAGAGCCAAGACACACATGGATTCTGTTACACATTTTGCACTGGTTTACGGCGATTGTTTTCTTGGACGGATAGTGTAAAATAAACTTCTCTGTTCTGTATCTTTCCTTGAGCTGCGCTCTTTGCTTTCTCCCCTGGAGTGAGGAGGATGCAGGGAAGGTAAAAAGATGGTGTCACCACGTGTTTACTGTTTCTGGGTTGACGCACATGGAATGCTGGTCCGTGTCTGGCAGATTGCAGGTACGAGGTGACAGTCATGGGTCCGCTCTGAATCTTGAAGGGACTCTGGGCCTGTTGTCCTGTAGAATACATGCGACATTATATTAGGAATTCTTTCAACTGGACATGAGAGGAAGAGCATTCCAGGGCTGGCAGTGATGTCCAGCAGGGCTCAAGTCACCATCCTGTCTGATTTTACTAGTTTTCAACTGTGAAAGTTAAGACTTCCCCAAAGTGGATACCTTAAGAAAGACAGTAACGCATAATCGTAATAAGCCATATTCTAGATGACTCCCAAGAAGTCATTATGGGGGACTTCCCTGGTGGTCCAGTGGTTAGGACTCCATGCTTCTACTGCAGGGGCCACGTGTTCGATCCCTGGTCGGGGAGCTAAGATCTCGCATGCTGTGAGGTGCGGCCAAAAACCAAACAAACAAAGAAATCATTACCAGGATTTAAAAGTAGACCAAGATTAGTTAACAAGCCAAGTTTCCACCTGAAACTCAATATAACTGATTTATAGGAATCAGAAGAAACATAGCGGGTAATTCACAGCACAACCTTTTATTTAATTATTTTTAAAAATCTCTTCCCAGGTGGTGGAAAAATACTAGAAACTTAGCTTTGTTTTGAGTGTTTACATCTAAAGACGTTTTACTCCTATATTTGTGCTTTTTATAAATACACTCTAGACATGGAGTGGGTATTATCATTATGTAGATTGGTGCTTACAAAGCATAAGATGCTTTTACGTTAAATATTCTGTCACTGGTCTTAATTAGTTTTAGTCTTAGTCTTTAGCAAAGACATTTGATCCAAAGCCTGAGGTTTTTTTTGTATTTTTTTTTTAACTCTTTTGCTGTGAAATCTTGAGAAACCACAGTTCCATGCTAAGTTTCTCAGAGAGAAAATTCTGGGGCGAGGTTGTTTCCATGTTTCATGCATCACGATTGCTGACGTAGGAACTGGGGAGGTTTCCTTTCCGAAACGAACCTCGGGCGTCTTTCTGCCCACATCTCAGCCATGCACTTTGGGTCTTGACCTGTCGATGGAGAGCATGCTTCTAACTGGGCCGGCTGTCCAGCAATGCAGAACTGCTGATGTTGGTATTTTCACTGTGCTGGGATTTACTGGGGAGAGGTTGGGATGGATTTGAGGGAAGAACATTTTTTCAGGGTCTCAAACCTGATGGTATCACCAGAGGAACCGTTTCAGCAGTTTTCTGGGATTTGCTCGTTTTGGTAAACTCCCAGGCTGTGATCTCATGCACGAGGGGACGTCTCGTGGCCCTGAATGGGGCAGGGGGCGTGCACCCCGAAGCTTGCACTTCCTCCTAAATAGCTTGGTTGACCCCACAGGGAGTACTGCCAGAATGCCCTCTTTCTGGAAAGTGTGTTCCCAACGTGGCCCGGGCCTGCCAAAGGTCACTGTCCCCACACATGCCCTTAGGTGGCCTGGGATACACTGAGAGGCCATGATGGGGGAAGTTTCCAGATGGCTTTGCCCCTTCCCAAAGGAAAGTTGTGGCCTCATCTTTCTAGAGAGAGCGCATGCACTTTTATACGTACATGGTTTGTACAATATTTACCTCCAAAAAGACCTGGAGGGCTGCTTATTATGTTTTCCTAAATCTGTTGCTTCTGACATTTGTAGCTTAGTTCTAAATTTACAAGCTAGGGTTTGAGACTCTAGCTCAAACAGCAAATTTGAACTCATTTTAAGCACCCAGGCTTCAAAGAAAAGCCTAAATATTTTTTTTTCAAGGGAGGTTAGGGGTGATGATATTGCAAAGTCCAGACAGTTTTCAGTTGTGGTATATAAAATAGGAATAACAGTCAACCTGCAATAAATATAATTAAGTGTAGCCTTAGAACTTTACCTAATTGTTCATGAAGATAGTCAGATGTGAGGGAAAAATAGAAGTAGGAAATTAGAGATGGTGATGTTGCTCTTTCCAAGATTTATTTTAATCTTTTCAAAATAGGATGATTATCCCATTAATAGATAATGATCCAATTATTCTGACCCGTTTTGATAAACTATTTTGAAGTGTTTAGATGGGACATCTCCATGTTGGATTTTGTGTAATCTCGTACTAATTAATAAGTCTCATTTATTTTGATATTTTCTGCAGTGGCTGCTCAATACACACACACACACACACACACACACACACACACACACACACACACACACACACACACACACACACACCATCTCTCTGACACCAAAACTTTGTATGAAAACAATTCAGTGAATCTTTGCAAGTTTTCCAGTTATGCAGCTGTCTATTGCAATCCAGCTGCAGGAATGGGGTGGATTCAGCCAACTTTCCTCTGATAAATAAAAAGCCATGTGTCCATTGCATCATCATCTAGAGATTCAGGGCACTACAGAAATGCTGGAAAAGTCAGGGACTGAGGCCATGGACGAGCAGAGAAGATAGCAATGTACACAAGATAAATTATGCCCCAGGATTGATTTCACATTGAATTTTTTGGTTCATTTGGAAACACAGGGCAGGGTAATAAAGCTCCACCAAAATCTTTCACATGGCTTAGTGCTGCACTCAGGACATTGATTTCCTTAATAAAATATACCCAGGAGTCCCGTTAACTTTTTTACTGAACCTCAGTTTAGCAAACACTCTTGCCAAGTTGTAGAGATTTCAAATATAGTGAATAATCGTAGTTAATACTCATTCTGGTTTTGGTCTTTCTTTTTGCAACAGGTGGGAGGAGGGGGAAGATGTAAGATGACAGTTTCAGCATATATGCTAGTCAAGGCATAAACTGAAGTCATTTCATAAGCGAATGAAAATATATATGAATCGCATTGCTTCTTTACATAATGTCCATCTTATCCTGTTTAACAAAGCTGAATTTGGCGATATATGTTCCCGTTTGTTGGGACAATTAATCCAGTAGCTGATTCCAGAGAACTGCATACAAAACTGGCAATGAAATTTGACAAGGAATTTCTGGATGCCTACAGTTGTTTTTTGGATACTTCTGAGCCATGCCTACAGGTTATTGCTAAAAAGAGATGCACATATGTGCAACATGCTTTCAGCATAAAACTAATCTTTTAAAATTTTTGCAGAAAAAAAAATGTACCCACTCAGTTTCGTATCTTTCTTTCTCATATATAAGTCAGACGTTTCCCCCCTGTCCCATGACTGGTGAAGATGATTCATTCTTCAAATGCTAGATACAGTACTAACCCTATGCTCTGGTCAGACACTTTTACCCTAACCACCAACGGGTTTGAACCCAGATGCCTGCTGCTTTATCATTAGGAGAATTTATTCTGTCCACTGGTTACAGGTTTGTGAAATACTAGTTCTATAATATCTAAAAATTCATTGTCATATCAGGTTGAATTGTTCCCTCCAGTTGCTTAAAAGTTAAATATTATTCAACTTCATATATGAAAAAATGCATTTACCCGCATTTACTCACCTTATTGTCTAAATCAGTGTTTCCAAATTCAAGCATGGAGACTTATTAAAATACAGATTTGGGGGCCCCGCCCCTGAGTTTTTGGTTCAGTAGGTCTAAGGACAGGCCCAAGAATGTGCATTTCTCACCAACTCCCAGATGCTACCACTGCTGGGTCTGGGTCCCACTTTCAGAACCACTGGCGTAAATAATGTCTTTTGCCCATTAAGCCACATTTTTCCTACACCAGCATCTACCGGTATCATTGGTTTACAGCTTATGGAAAACACACACATACAGACGTGTACTATTTCTTTCATTCTTTCAAAATTCTTTTTTCTTTCTACTTCCACGAAGATTTATGAATGTCTGAAGGTAGGAATAGAAATATGGCCAGTTCTTCAAAACCCACATTCTTTATCATCTGGCAGGGTGCATCTGTTCCCAGCCAAAGACAACCTTTAAATTAAAACTAAAGCAGATCAAAGCAAACAGTTTAAGATGAAGATGCAGGAGAGCCAAGATTCTGGGGAAGTATTAGATTGAGAGAGATGTGAGCAGGCAACCACCAATTCCATTCCAGGTGAAAAAGATTTTGTTCTAAACGCCAACAAGACAAAGTATTGGTGAATATAGGAGAAATTTTCTACACAAAAACTTCTGTTTGCACATTACAACCATGTCTAAATAAGTTCCTAATCTAAAAATGTTGTTTTGGTGCAAATCCACCCAACAAAGATGTCATGACTCAAAAGAGAAATAAGAGGCTTGCACCAGCGTCGGCCGTCATGGCCCAGGTGCTTCAGACTGTCACATGTGTCTGCATCGTGGTCTTGCCTATAAAACAGGAGCAGAACACCCCCAGCTCGAGATCCTGCCGGGGGCTCAGAAACCTGCATCCACAGTCGGCCTGGATCAGCTCCCACCTGGAAATGATTGCCTTTCCCAGGTGAGACCATCATGGGCATGGCTGTGCCTGCGGCCAGACCTTAACTTGGACTTCCTGGCTTATCCACAGGAACCTCAGGGGACACACTGGGCTCTGGAATGACATGGTAAAAGCCACATTTTTTATATCCACTAAAAGCTTTGCTAAGAGTCAGGAAGTGGGTTTAGATATTGCTATGCCCAATCGGGGAGGGGTAGGACAAGGAGGAAAGGTAAAGTCTTCCCTTCCAGAAATAAAACATTTTATACTTGGCTATGCCGGAACAGGGGTGGTCCCTGGAAGGCAAGGAAATCTCTCCCTGCGCTAAGAAGCGGTAGCATCACCCATCAAGTAAACTGCTAGCTCCCCAGGCAGCTTTGCTACTGGAAGGCTCACGTGTGTCACGTTACAGTTAATTGAATGTGAGGTACTTCTTCTTTTTCCAAGCCCCCTTGGTAATGGAGGCAGCTCTTTACACTCCCAGGTAGAATTTAACCTGCCGACTGGATGTTAACCAAGCACACTCCTTAGGAGGAAGAACAAGAAGTTTGAAGATATAAAAGAGATCTTCACGTGCCTTGGATGACCAGGTAACAGCGTTGTTCGTATGACTCTCAAAAGGAATCTAATCCAATTCCAAATTGTAAACTCCATTTTGGTATCTGTTGCAGGCAGGAATTCTGGCCCGGCGGTATTTTACCCTGGGTGGGCTGGCTACGCAGAAAGTTTCACAGTTTCTACGTGTGAATTCTGGGACAAGACAGCCTTTCGGGGTGAGTGGTGAGTTTCCCTGCACACCCTGCAGGGAGGTGACGTCATGTGTCACTGTTTCTTCTGAGAGTTCCTGGTTGTGTCAGTGGTCTGGAAAGCAGACCGGGTCCCTCTGTTTCCTCCCCCCACTTCTCATCTGTCACTGGTCCTGATCATTCTCACTTGGCACTTTGTCACGTGTCACAGCCTGACCTGACTTCTCCCTTCCGCTTGCCTGGAGGTGGGCAGAGCTGGGTTCCTCAAGGGCTCTCATTACCAGCTGAGCAGTGATTCTGACACACACCAAGTCCCCAGACAGGGAGGGCTGGGGTACCGGGAGACCCAGGTTCTGTGATACATGAAATAAAGACAGGGAACATTTCTAACCCAACTTTCAAGCTCTTGGATAATGACATGGTGGCCATAATAGCATCCTTCTTCTTGTAAAAGGCATAATTCAGAGGAGCCAGCAAGGTCTGGACACAAGGGCAATTGGAGACACAAATCCCATAGAGATGAACTAGCTCAATTGTAACCGTTTGCGTGTTTTTCATGGGTCTGCTTGGCCCAGGCAGTGTCTGTTTCCAGTGAGGGGGCGTTCCGGGGGCAACGGATACACTGAGAGTAGTTTCAGAGGGATACTGATGGGTGTCAGAAATGTGTTACCACAAAGATGTTTTACTTTCTCCACTATACTTGTGTAAACGAGGCAGGTTTCAGTTTTACCCTCAATGTCTGCAAAACACCTCTTCTTGTGTGAGAACTTCGCAGCTCAGGGGCCCCAGTTTCTTAGAATTTTGAAGTAATAATAGTTGTTAAAGCTGCAATCTTGTGTCTCAGACTTCACCTGAAAATGCAGGCACTAAAAATCTGCAAGTGGACCAAACCGAGAAGCGTTCTGCTCACTGTTCAGAGACCCACCCCCCTCCCCGGAGAGTGTCTATTTTGACAAGCCCAGAAGTCAAATCCTAGGCCTCCCCACTGTGTGTCAGTGCTGGTCACCATACTGAGTTCAGTCCTAAAGCAGTGGTCGTTGGTCCCACATTAGAATCACCTGGGGTGTATTTACGATTACCCATCCCCACCCCTGCCATAATTCGCAGCTAGGCGATGTGGTTACCTGTTTCGGGCTACCTGGTGTTTCTACCTGTGTCCCTGGTTCAGAATCACAGCTCGTGGAAGTATAATCAGACCATTTGGGATATTTTATTGTGCAGATCCAAAAAGGAATGCTGTGTGTCCTGTAGGTCTTTGCTACTCAAAGTGTGGTTAGGCCTGCACCTGGCGGCTCTGGCTAGAACGAGAGATTTGGGGAATTCCTGTAGAATGGCACCGTCAGCTGGAACTTTCAGAGATGATGTGAATGTCCTACACCTGTGCTGTCTGATATGGTAGCTGTGAGGCGCGCGTGGCTGTTGAGCACTTGAAAGGTGGCTCCGGGCAACTAAGAATAACATTTTAAATCTTGTTTAATTAATTTAAATTTGCTTTAAAAGAGCCACATGTGATTAGTGGCTGCAGTACTGAGCAGAGCAGATAGAGAGTACTAAGGGGCCGACTGGGCGGACAGAGATGGTACATTTTCTTCCGTGGTGTCCAGAAGATGCCCCTTCTGGCCCAGCATCTCCTGGGTCCTGAGGCCGGCCGCCCGGAAATAGGAGGGGTGCCTCAGGGCAGCCGTGCTCACAGGGTGCTCGCCAGACCAGCAGCAGCAGCGTCCCCTGAGGGCCCTCGAATCAGGCCTCCCGAATCAGAATCTGCATTTTAACGAGGTCCCCAGGTCACGTGTACGAACATCTGAGTTTGAGAAGCTCTGCCAGTAAATGCTGCTCTGCCCTCCAGGGGACATGTGGCCATTTACGCACACTCTTTTCTAGGAGGTCCCTGTGCGTTGTTGCTGGCATCCGCGGATGCTACAGGAAGTACCAAATGGGACAGGCACAGATGATGCGGAACAGCACACTTGAAATTGGGGGTGGATTGGTGAATTTGGAAGGCAAGAGAGTCATCTTTTTGTTCTAATAAGCCCTCATTTTCATTGGATAAAGGAATAATTGCGGAGAACTTAATTGAAGGGCCAAGATCTAACTCAGGGTGACTCTCACCCAATCTTCAGGTTCACTCCACTCTTTAGACGCGGACCCCTTGGATATGCTACCAGGTGTACTGCTAATATTGGAAATTCCTGTGTGGTACTGATGAACTAAACAGGCCTGTCTCCTTTCTATAATGAAGCCGGGACTGATTCTACATTTTTCCTTTTAAGCCCCATAAGATTTTGCTTCACTTGCAAGATGAGAGATTTCCTATGGAGGAAAAAAATAGCTCAGCAAAGAAAGTCATTGCATGTAGCAAAAGGGGGCAGAAAATAGAAAAAGGAGGGGAGTGGCTTATATAACAGCAATTTTTTGTAGTGAATGTGGGGACAGGTCCCACCGGGAGGACATTTAGGCCGTCATTTTTGAAATGATAATGGGGACCCCGGTTTGAAGCCAGAAGCAAACACAGCCAGGAAGTGGGGGAGCAGATGACTCAGCCCCCAGAACGTGGGAGGGCCGGGATAATCTCTTCACCCAGGGGAGCGCCAACAGTCATCCATGGTGTTGGTGGTATCCTGCAGTCGTCTTGGTGTGAGTGAGAAGGACAACATTCCTCCGGCAGCTCATGTGAGTAATTTAATCACAGCTCTCTGCATGCCAAATTCTGGCTATTTAGCCCAGACAGCCTCTGAATTTTCCTTCCCTAGGGACCTCCTGTCCCCCTACTCCTTTTAGGTGGCACCCCCAAACCAAATATAAAACAAAACAACTGGGAATGGTTTTTTGTTTTTTT
>NC_041227.1:44707870-44759546 GCF_002837175.3 Physeter macrocephalus | reverse complement strand
TTTTTTGCGGTATGCGGGCCTCTCACTGTTGCGGCCTCTCCCGTTGCGGAGCACAGGCTCCGGACGCGCAGGCTCAGTGGCCATGGCTCACGGGCCCAGCCGCTCCGCGGCATGTGGGATCTTCCCGTACCGGGGCACGAACCCGTGTCCCCTGCATCGGCAGGCGGATTCTCAACCACTGCGCCACCAGGGAAGCCCTGGGAATGGGTTTTAATGCCTATTTCACAGCTGTCCAGGCCATTCGAAATCCTATCCCCTAGAAAGCGGATTCAATGATTTCTTATCAATATTCATCTCCCCTCTTCCCCTTACGCAGTAGCTATTTTTTAAAGCAATCATAGACTTTCAATTGCAAAAAAGCACAAGATGAAAACAAAGGAGGTATCTAATTCTGGCAGTTTGTGTGATTCTACCCACACGTAAGTACAAAGCAGTGAGGGGATTAGGTCAGTCACCTCCTCCTGGGGTCCTACAAGGGCCTGGCACAAGAAAGCACATCATTGGAGCTTTGACACATAACTGCTTATATCCCACCACCAGAACAAGGATACAGAGAAAAAGTCATAAGTATGTCAAAGCACACATTCAAAAAGTCTTTCGAGATAACTCTCATGCAAAAATAAAAGAAGGGGACAAGTAGAGGTCTAAGAATTGTTAACTCATTATCGCAGGAACCAGTGACTTGGTAGAGCTGGTCCCAGGGGCATTTTGAGGATCTGGGGGTTTGAAAGTACATACAGGGGCTGGGAAAAGAAAAGTGCTGGATACGGCATTAAACGTTCTGTGATGCTTCTCACTCTAAGTGTAATACATGCACAAAACAGTGAAAAACTGAAACATAATATAGTGTTAATTTCTATTTGGAGGGATTCTACAGAAAGAAAGAAATTAAAGCATTATGAAAAAAGCTCATTCTTAAATATTACTGTCACCTTAAAAATAAGATGAAGCAAGAAACAAACTTTGGTTTCCTTTTTAAAAGGGATACACTGACTTTATCATAAGTAGATGCTGAATTTTGTCGAAAGGTTTTTCTGCATCTGTTGAGATGATCATATGGTTTTTATTCTTCGATTTGTTAACGTGGTGCATCACACTGATTGATTTGCAGATATTGAAAAATCCTTGCGTCCCTGGGATAAAGCCCACTTGATCATGGTGCATGATCCTTTGAACATATTGTTGGATTTGGTTTGCTAATATTTTGTTGAGGAATCTATGTTCATCAGTGATATCGGTCTGGTTTTGGTATCAGGGTGATGCTGGCCTTGCAGAATGAGTTTGGAAGCATTCCTTCCTCTGTGATACGCTGATTGTTTTCATGCTTGTATGAACACACTTTCTCTGTATTTGTTTTGCCATTCATGGTAGAGGACTGCTTGTGTTTCTCATTCTTTTTTCCGATTGCATGCATTAATTAGGAGCTTAACAGAGGAGAGAGCATGTACTTTTCAATTTTTCAGTAAACTAGGTATTTATAAACCAGTCTTTCTGTATTTGAAAAAGTTGGAGCTATTGGTAAAGCTAGGAAAATTTCACAATACTATTGTTCAAAGAATAACAAGATTTGTCACATTTTACTATTTTGATTATCTTTTAATTTACTTTGATAATTGTTCCAGATTGAATTGTATCTCCCCTGGCCACACACACACACACACACACACACACACACACACACACACACACACAATATGTTCAAGTCCTACGCCCTGCAACCTGTAAATGTGGCACTATTTGGAAATAGCCTTTGCAGATATAATCAAGTAAAGATGAGACCATACTGGAGTCAGGTGGGCCCTAACCCAATGACTAGTGCCCTTATAAAAGGGAAATTTGGACACAGGCACACAGAGAGAATGCCACATGGCCACGGAGGCAGAGTGGTGTTATTCTCCCACAGGCCAAGGACTACCAGCAACCACCAAGCAACTCAGGGAGAGGCATGGGACAGACTCTCCAAGTCATTTCTCCGAGATGAAAGTCAAGGATCTCCACGTCTTTCTGTCTTCGGGGGTCCCCCTTTCCTTTAATGTCCAAATACTACGTTTCTAGAAATCGTGTTCCAAATGGCAGACTAATCATACACATTTCTCTCCCTCCCCTCCCCAAGTCCTCTTAAAATGAAAGTAAAGGTGGACAAGAGGAATTAAGTCCTTAAAAACAATGAGATCTACATGAAATTCGTCAGGAAATTTGAACCTATGATAAATTTATTGAAGAGAAAAGCAGATAAGAGGATACTGATGGATACAACAAAGCAATGTAGGAACGCTCCAGTCCCAGACATATCCCTGTGAATTTTACAACTTGGAAGATTAAGAAAACTTTCCAGAGGAAAAGAAAATCAGATCAGTTATAAGGAGAAGGAGATTCAGACCAGCATGGATTGGATCTCTTTTCAACAACATCATATAGTGAAGCACAATGGAGAAATGTCTTCAAATTAAGAGGGAATATATTTTGAACCTAAAATGTCACTGTTAGTCAAAATATCAATCAAGCATGAGGGCAAAATAAATATGTTTTCAGACATATACAGACTCTGAAAGGTAGCCTTTTGGCGCCCTTCTTGAGATAAAATGAGGAAGAAAAAAAGATTTGAGATCTATTGATAGAAAACAATGGATCTACCCTGGAAATACAGGAAAAAAAAAAAACAGCCTTGGGACTATAATTCCCTGCAGATCTAGAAAATAAGGAATTCAGATTGGAGCAGAAACGCAGAAGTCTCTGGAAGCATGTTTTCAGAAAGAAAGCGGATTTTCTGCAGCAGTTTGTAGAATTGAAAGTCTGGATATTTCTGAAGATCTGTGGTAGTAAATGTCCTCTATTGACAGCAGAAACAATAAAAAATTGTGAAAGGAAGGCCAGATGGAAGAGAGAGAGGGAGGGAGGGAAGGAGGGAGAAGGAAGAAAAAAAAAAGGCAATTAGAAACCTCCTGAGGAAGGGACCATTTAAGAAAATAAGGATTCAAACATGAAGTGAGCTGAAATACAGCAGAATCATAATTTTGAGGAATTGAAGGGGGACGAGAAGAGAATTCATTAGACCTTGATGCTAGAAACATTTCCCTTTAAATGTCATGGGAGGGCTTCCCTGGTGGCGCAGTGGTTGAGGATCCGCCTGCCGATGCAGGGGACACGGGTTCGTGCCCCGGTCCGGGAAGACCCCACATGCCGCGGAGCGGCTGGGCCCGTGAGCCATGGCCGCTGAGACTGCGCGTCCGGAGCCTGTGCTCCGCAACGGGAGAGGCCACAACAGTGAGAGGCCCGCGTACCGCAAAAGAAAAAAAAAAAAAAAGTCATGGGAATAGTGACGCTGGATTCACAGAGAAGGAAAATTCATCTTAGCTCATGATGAGGCTGCAGAGTTAGCACCGGTTATCAGTGTTAATGTGGTTCATTGGTGTTCAGTCTGTAGAATCAACCTCTAAACAAAGTCTAGAAAACTGACTTATGATTACAGAGCAGGACGCACCTGTAAAAGTAAACCTGTAGCTGACAATGACAGTTGTCACCGAGGCCGTCAGATGACGTTTGTCCTCTACGCGACGTCTCCTCTCCCAGATCTGTTGGGTCTGTTGTTCAACACGCCTTGCAGGGCCCAGATCTGCACCTCAGGCCAGGCTGCTCCGTCTGTCTCTCTCCTTCCAGCCAAGCGGATCTACCCTTCAGGCTCCAGCTGGGTCCCTCGGCAACCCCAGTGGATGATGACCTCACTGCACGTTTGGGGATGGCTTCTCAAGCTCAAGGTGACTACCCGATGTAGGAGATGGGGGTTGTTCTCTTAACACTACTTAATAAAATCAAAACGCGTGCTGAATGTGATAGCAAAGGAAAATTCCAATGGCTCCTTTAGAAAACTAGCCTACAGCAGGGAACCTGATCTATCCTTGAGCTAATATTCTTGATCGTTTCAACTTTCAGGACAAAAGCAACACACCTTGTGTTCTCGCCACGCTCATTATCAATCACTTAAACTGGGCAGTGCCCCTTTTCTTACTGAGAAGAGCAGAGGACCAAGCCCGTTCCCTGAGGGCACCTTGCTATCTGGATGCAGGACCAGCGGGTTCTCGACGTTGGCTGCATGCTGCCATCACCTGGGGCGCTTTGGAAAATCCTGACCACACTGCAGACCAGTTCCCTCAGAACCTCTGGTGCTGGGGCCCGGGCATCAGTGTTTTTGAAAAGCTTTCCAGGTGATCCCCAAGTATAGCAAGGCTAAGAACTGATTTGCAGGCTGCAGCTTCTAGATTTTTCTAGGACTTCGGCTACATATTAGAATCACCTGATAGCTATAAAGCTGCTGTTGCTGGCACCTCACCCTAGAGACTAATAGGTCAGGGCTGTGACCTGGGCCTCAGGGTTTTATCAGACTCTCCAGGTGCATGTAATGTAGGGCCAAGGTTGAGCCCCGCTGCCCCGTGTATAACAGAGCACTGATGGTGGAGAGGAATGGGCGAGAAAGCCCGTAGCAGGAGCCAGAGGACCCTGCATGTGAAGGAAGCCACGGAAGAGACAAGTAAAGCTACGGACGCATGTGATGGTATTTGAGGGAATAGAGTTTTTCACTTACATCATTTGTCACTTGTCTATGATGACATTTTCACTTGTCATCATAGACGGAGAACTGGATAGCGGATTAGGTGATCAATTCCCACTTTTAATTAGAAGAAAGCTTCTAATTTCTGCTCTTGCCTCTCCACCCGGACCCCACTACCCTGCAACAGCGGCCATGGGCCCTTTCCCCACAGGAATCAGCCAGCATCCTGGATGCAGCACCAAAGACCGCTGTGGTGACTGTCCCTGGAAGGAGGCTCCCAGGACCAGCAGCCCCTGGCCATTCCTTCCTCGAGACCCCAGGGTGGGGCTGGCAGAGCCTGGGGGAAATGGTTTTCTCCCAGTGTTGCTTCTTCTACAAATTCAAAAAGGAAACCTGGACCAGGGATGTTTTCGGTGGAAACCAGTAATGGGCGCGACCAACAAACGTTCTCCAGGGCTTGAGGTGCTGCTCAAGGGCCGCTCCCCTCCCCCACTGCAGTAGGCAGAGTCTGACATGGGGTCAGAGGACCTCATGCCCCCCACCCCTGCAGTTCCATCCTAGAATCCTCTCCTCCCGTTTGCGCAGGACTGTGACTCGCTTCTAGCCTATAGAACATGGCAAACGTATGGCTGTCACTCCTGTGAATACATAATGACATGTATAAAAAACCCCATCTTACAAGTGCTGAAATAAAATTTATATTTTAAGGCAGGACAAGAAAAATTAAACTTCTCTCTCCGCATTTGTTTGGGCCTCGTCCCTCCTTCCCCGCTGTGCAGTGTGCATCTGAATTACACACGAACCAGAGCTCCTCAAAGATGGGAATGCCTGCCCAATGTCAAGATCCATTTTTTTCTTTCTTCTGCTGCTAGCAGTGCAACTTCTTAAAAGAACAGTGTTCTTTCTCAGCTCCGTAGGGAGTCATGGTGACTTGCTGCTCGCTTTGTAGGTGCTTACCGGGACTATTGTCCTTAGTGAGCTTTATGTAAAATATCCGGATGTCACTTTGATGTATAATCCTTTGTCTCGAAAACGTGTAGGACTATGCCTTCCACTTCTAACAGGCAGAACAGTTCTCAGAGCTTTCTGAGAATCTGCTTCCCAGCTTATAAACTTCAGTTTGGATTGAATAAAATTCCTTTTTATTTCTTCTTAACTTGATAGTGAGTTGAATTTTCGGTGACATTAGAATGCATTAGAGTGACAGATGCTCTCTGCTGGTCCCGAAGAAGCAATTGCCATGTTGTGAACGTCCTAAGGAGAGGGCCATGTGCCAGGGGGCTGCCTCTAGGAGCTGAGGACCGGCTGTATCAAGACAGTGGCCAGGCCATAGGTAGAAAGAGAAGCCTGACCCACAACCTGCAGCAACCAACCCAGGAAACCAAGCTGTTATCTATAGTAACCAGGAAGCGGCCACCCCATTTACAAGTCAGGCTTGTAGGACATCAGACCGCTGTCTCTAGCCACTGGTCCAGGAAGCCAAACAATGCCCTCTGTAGCCATTGGTCCAAAGTGCCCAGAACTTGTGTCGTATGAAAGGAGAGAAGGTTAACGCTCCCCTTGACAAAACAACCAGAACTTGATTAATAACTGACAGCCTCCTGATTTTGTCCCAATTTCCAAAGTGGGACCAAGCAGAGAAGCCAAACATGCCTCCCGAACCAGTCACATAGGATGCTCACAGCAAGTCAGCCCGCCTCCTGCTTCCCTAGCCCAGCAGCCCTGGTCCGGGCACACCTGAGCTGAAGCTGCCTCTTTTCTCCACTGTAAAGCTTTCCCAACCCCCTACCCGCCTTCGAGTCTCTGCCAAACTCAGATAATGGTGGCCGACTCCCTTGCTATTGAAAGCTCTGAAAAAATGGCCTTTCCTTGTTCTCATTTGGTTGGTCTTAATTTATTGCCACCGAGCCAAGAGCCTCAGCCACATAGCTGCAAGGGAGTGAATTCTGCCAACAAACACCTGAGCTTAGAGAATCCAGAGGGGGGTGCAGGGGTCTCAGCTGAGGTTGCAGGCCCCGCCGACAGCTGGATTGAAGCCTCGTGAGGACGGGAAACCCAGCTAAGCTGCACCCAGACTCTTGACCCACGGAAACTGTGAGATGATACCGGTGTGCTATGTCGGGCTGCTACGTGTGTGGTGATGTGACATGCAGCCACAGAAAACGAGTACACAGATCGATACACTCGCGAGGAGCGACACAGCCTGGAGCCAAGCTTGGACCCTCCCCCAGTACATATACCAGTTAGAATAGCCAGTACCTTCAGAATGTCATGCCTGAGGGGTCCCACTGCCAGAAAGCGGCAGCAAAGGTAACAACATACACCACCTGAAGCAGAATTACTTGAATGGCCACACCAAAAGTTTTAAATAAGCCTGATAAAAATGTTAAGAAGGAGAAATTAGCCATATGAAATAAGACTCAGACGTCACACCAAAGGGAATCAAGTGGAAATATTATATGAAAAAGAATAATTCAGAAAATGATAGGTGGAATAAGGAATAGATGGATACCTGGAATTCCCTGGCAGTCCAGTGGTTGTTACTCCATGCTTTCACTGCTGAGGGCCCGGGTTCGATCCCTGGTCGGGGAGCTAAGACCCCACAAGCCACGCAGCGTGGCCGTGAAAAAAATAATAATAAATGGATGAAAAGAACCGAGGAGTGGGAAGATGTGATCCAGGACCTCTCCAAGGAGGCCTCGGGGGAGACTGGAGATAGGAGGTGGAGAAGTTCAAAGGCTTGGAGGACGGAAGTCAACGCGCAGATCCAGAAGGAGAGGAGGAGAAATTTGAAGGCGTGTCTTTAACTTCCCCCGAATTAAACAAGATGAAAGTCTACAGATGGAAAGGTACATAGGGCACCTCACTGTGGATGGGGAAAACGCTCAGACCCCATCATAGTGGAATTCAAACACACTGAAGACAAAGCTATTCTTCTTCAGCTTCCAGATGACAGAAGCAGGCCACCTACAATGGAGCAAGAATGAAACTGACCTCAGGCTTCTCAACAGCCGTGTTCTGATCAAGAAGACCAGGGAGTTAGATTTTTGAATAAATATGACTCTGGACCTAGAACTTTATAACTAGCCAAACTGTCATTGAACTGTGAGGATGTAATAAAAACATCCTCCGGTCTATAAAGTCTTCAAAAGTGCGCTCTGTGCCAGTGGTGCAAATATGCAAAGGACCACAGAGAAAACAGCTCGTGCAAAGGCTCTGAGGCTGGAATAAGCCCTGTGTGTTCAAAGAACAAAGGAGAGACCAGAGTTGGGTGGCTAGCGGGTGATGGGGTTAAAGGCAGGGCACAGGCCAGAGTGTGAGGACTCTGTGAGCCTTGAGAAAGACTTTGGATTTCCTGAAGAATGATGAGAAGCCAGACGGGTGAGCAGGAAAGGAATGTGATCCAATTTCCCCTCTAACTGCAGTACATCATTCTGCCGTCTGTGTGTAGAAAAACCCCGTAGCGGGCAGGAGTAGATGCAGTTTTCCAGGGAGAAGGCCCCTGGGCTTGTGACGTGGTGGTGGCTCAGCCTAGCCTGGTGGCAATGGAGGTGGAGAGAAGGGGACAGATTCAGGTTAGCTTTGTGGGGAGAGCAGGAAGGTGTCATCGATGTGTCTGTAGTTGGAACTAAAGAAAAAGCAAAAGTTATGTCTTTGTAGGTTAACAGATTTGTAAACAGACTTATCGTGGGGATCATTTTGAAATGTATGGATATACCGAATCACTTTGTTGTGCAACAGGAACTAATGTAGTGCTGTAGGTCAATTATACTTCAAACAAACTCATAAAGAAGGAGATCAGATTTCTGGTTATCAGAGGCAGGGGTTTGGGGGGAGGGAATTGGCTAAAAGTAGTCAAAAGGTACAACCTCCAGCTATAAGATAAATAAACCCTTGGGATGTAATGTACAACATGATAAATATAATTAACACTGCTGCATGTTATATATGAAAGTTAAGAGAGTTCCCATCACAAGGAAAACATTTTTTATTTCTCTAACTTTGCATCTATAAGAGATGATGGATGTTCACTAAACTGTTGTATCAGATTGATGTATGCAAGTCAAATCAGTATACTGTACAATATACAGTGCTGTATGTCGATTATATCTCAATAAAACTGGAAGAAAAAAGGTAAGAAAAAAGGAAAAGCAAGAAATTAAGGAAAATGCAGAGATAGGGAAGTTTGGGGAGAGTTTTAGGGGAGCAAATTAGGAGTTCTAACTTTGGTATGAAAACACTGAGTAGCTGTTACCTCCCAAGCGTAGAAGATGTAAGAGGATTGTCGAGTATAGAAGTTTGTCGAACACGTGAGAGGTCAAGGCTGGGGTTACAGATTCATGATCATTGGTATAGATAAAGTGTTTAATTAATTCCCCAGAGAGAATGAATGTGTATAGAGATGGGGCACGGGAAGGGGAGGGGGAGACTCGCTGGAGTCTGGTGTCACAGGAAGAGGCAGCAAAGGAGAAGAAAGAGAAGCAGCCCAGGAGGAGGAACAGATCCAGAGAACAGGCTGTTGGCATAGAAGCCAAGAGAAAATGGGCTTTAATTGTATGAGGGAAATCAGTTTGTGTGGGGTAAAATGAAGAGAGGGAAGTGCCCACGGAATTGGCAACATCCTGGCAATGGCGACTGACAAAAGCCATTTCAGCCTAACATCAGAGCAAACAGTGGGTGAGGAAGACGCGTACTTGGGATAAGAGTGACGTGATTTCAGAGTTACAGGTGGCCCGGTCCAGGGGACAGCAGACTTTTCAATAAAGGGCCAGGTGGTGAATATTTTAGGCTTTGTGAGAAAGATGATGTTTTAAAATGTAGGTTTTATTATTATTCAGGTTTGGCGAGGCAACAGCTCAGGAGAGGACTGCCACTGAAAAGACAGTTTGTCACTCACAGTTTCCAAAAGAAGGGGGCACAGCACACCACCGGGGGCCTCGTGGGGAAGCACCAGGGTGGGTCAGGAGGCAGAGGGTCCACGGGAAAACATGGGCGGGAGACTTTATCGTGGTTTCTGCAGGAAGGAATGGGTGAGGAAGGGTAAACAGACTTAGGATTGGCGAGTTGAATTAACTTCAGCGGGCTCTGGGGTATAGTGACTGTCGCTACTTCTTGCCTGGTACCTGGCCTTGGGTACCAGATTAGGGCAGGTGGACAGGGGCCCAAGTGGGAGAGCCTGATGAGGGAAGTGGCTGGCGTGTGAGTTTTGACTGGCGGGTTTTCATATGAAAGGCAGGCTCAGAGGGTGAGCTGTTTGCTTTTTCTAGGGATTTGCTAACCCAGGAAAGGGCAGCCCCGTTCACTGTCAGCAAGGCCCCAAGATGTCAAAGCATCAGAATAAAAAGACAAGCTGTTGCAGCTTCTTAACTTTGCTGTTGAAGCATAAAAGCAGCCACAGACAATATGCAAATAAATGTGGCTGGGTTTCAATAAAACTTTATTTACAAAGCAGGTGGTGGGCCAGACTTGGGGCACAAGCTGTGGTTTGCTGACTCGTGTTTAGTCAAAGAAATCAGAACAATTAGAATAGAAACAATAAGCAGAGATATCACTAAAGAAAAGTTTTAAAAAGCTGCAAAAGAAATAATTACAGACAAAAATCAAAATGTTTAACTGTGTTGCATACCAAATCAGTGAGATGGTACTCATACTGTAACACATCCTGGAAAAATGCTTAAATTAGAAAGATGAAGAAAAAGTCTAAAAGCAGGCAAAAGCAGTGCTTGTGATAATGAAGAAAAACAAATCAGGCTGAACTTAGACTTCTCACTAAGATTAAATGTTAGAAAGTAATGAAGCAAAGTTATAGAGTTTTGAAGAGAAAAGAGATCAGTTATTTATTTGCTGTTCCAACACTTAGAGACTTGAAACAAAAAGTTACTTATGTCATTGTGTGGGTTGGCTAGGCTCCCTGCTGGTGGTCCTTCTGTTCCGTGTGGTGTCAGCTGGGGTCGCTCACATGGCTGATTTAGTGGGAGCTCAGGGCTGGACAGTCCAGGATGGCTCAACTCACACGTCTGCAGGAGCAGCTGCCCGTCTCAGACTCTCTTCACATGGTGTCCCATCATTCAGTGGCCTATCGCGAGGTTACATGGCGTTGGATCTCATGAAGGCAAAATGGGGGCTGCCAGGGCTTTGAAGTCCTAAGGCAAAGCCACCCAACATCACTTTTTCCATGGTTAAAGCAAGTCAGAGGGTGAGGCTAGATTTAAGGAGGGGGCGATGGACCGACCTCTTGATGGAAGAGTGGTATGCACACGGTGGAAAGAGAGAGATTGCCAGCGCCAGCTCTGCAGACAATCCATCACAGAAAGCAAGAATTCCACACACATTCGTGTGTAAAGAGATAAGGTTTCTCAGACACAAGTGTGCTCAGCAAACTCATGTCCCTTATGTCCCTGAAAAAAAGTTTTCATGTTATAGTCTAGCTGGGCTATAATCTATTAAGCTATATTTCTAGTGGATGAAAAGGGAAATCGTTAACATTCACAAAGCCATGATACAAAAGACAGGTGATCCATATTGAAACGAGTTTAAACATTGAATGAAATCTAAATAATTGTTATACATAGAATTGAAATCTCAATTCAGATATACAATTCTCAGCAGGTGAGTCATGTAGAATAAAAAAAATTATTCAATGATGTAAGTTTCTATGCTAAAGCCCAGTATATATAAGCAAAGACTAGAAAGAACGGGGGGCCTGGGCCTGGGACGTAAGCAGGGAACTGGACAGCAGGGTAAATCCCACAGTGTACCCGGGTGGTATACCTGGGCAGAGTCAGGGCAGGCAGTTTTCAAATAAACCAGAGATAGCCAGGAGTCTTTATTTCTCATTCCCTCAAAACTGCTCCTGTCTTAGAAAAGGGCACCACTATTCGTCCAAGTGTTCCCCAGAAAACCTAAGCAGAACGGGGCACGGGGTTCCTCTTCCCACTCCTCCACAGGACTTCTTCAGCATGTCCTGAGGACTCATCCTCCCACTGGGGAAGGTTTGGGGTGTAAACACACACACAAACACAGGCAAGCACGTGCACACACAATTTCGAAAATGCCATCCTAGGTGTTTCATTGTAACTCAACTGTCTCAAAGGAGACAATATTTTTTCAGTTAATGACAACAAATATTTACTCTTTTTAAGTCACCCGCCAAATTTAGTCAATGTACTGATGGCTAAACTCAACTAAAGTGTAATCTAAATTGCATCCAAACGTAACACAGGAGAGATGTAAAGGAGCGTGCCCTGGTGGTTCTATCTGCATAGTGTAGGGGAGGCAAACTTTCCCTCTGTCTTCTTGGAGTCTCTGGCTGGGCCCAAGGCTTAAGTTGCCATAAAACAGATCAACAGAAGTAAAGCACACAAATTCTATTTTTACATGTGCATAGGGGCCTTCACAGGAAAACCCCCAAAGTGGTTAAGCCTAAGTGCTTATAAACTAGGTTGAACAAAGAGTGATTGTGAAAAAGTAACTGAAATATACGAGGAAGCAAAGAGGAGATAAGGGTCCTTTTCATGTGTTTGTACAGATTCTTCTTAGGCTCATATATTTATCATATAGCCACAGTGCCTGGAACTGTGCCTGCCACCCAGAACAGAATCATAATTGAATACAAGACTGAATGAACCACTCTGGGTAAAACAAGAACTACACTTTTCAAATGACTGGAGAACCTACGAAGAGATATTAGAGTACAGTCAGTTTAACCCCAAAGCATAGAACTCAGGAAATGGCAGGGGTTTAGAAAACCCCCAAACCATAAAACAAGATGGCAAAAATGGAAACAAATTCACCAGTTGGGTTTAAAAAGAAAATTCAGCTATATAACCAAAAATTCAGTTGCTTCAAAAAGACTCATCTAAATAAAAAGATGTAGAAAGATTTAAAATAGAGGATAGACAAAAGAATTTATTAAATGAATACAAACACAAAGAAAGCAGGGGTCATGATATGAATTTCAGAATAAATCAGGACAAACACACTTAATGGGGCAAAGGAGGTTTATTATACTGATAACTATGCCATCCACGGTAAAATCATAGTACACGTAAATATTTATGTACTGTGTAACAGCATGAAAATGCTAGAATATGAATGGTAGAAAATTCAAAGAATAATGTCAAAACTCCAAGTGAAATGGAAGATGTTAACACATCTGCCCTAAGTCCATTTTATTCAAGAAGGTGGGTA
The DNA here is from genome assembly GCF_002837175.3 of Physeter macrocephalus. NCBI lineage: Eukaryota > Metazoa > Chordata > Mammalia > Artiodactyla > Physeteridae > Physeter > Physeter macrocephalus. The sequence continues at coordinate 44,746,810 of NC_041227.1, read as the reverse complement.
GGGGAGAAGGCAGGATATCAATTAGGAGATTGGCAAAGAGAATAGTAAAAATAAACGACATCGAGGCTTCCCTGGTGGCGCAGTGGTTGAGAGTCTGCCTGCCGATGCAGGGGACACGGGTTCGTGCCCTGGTATGGGAAGATCCCACATGCCGCGGAGCGGCTGGGCCCGTGAGCCATGGCCGCTGAGCCTGCATATTCGGAGCCTGTGCTCCACAACGGGAGAGGCCACAACGGTGAGAGGCCCGCGTACCGCAAAATAAATAAATAAATAAATAAATGACATGGAGAATTAGAATAAATATAAAAAAAGAATTCACATTTAATTGGTATTCAAGTTCAGTAATAAACAGTTTTGAACAACTACTATATGCTAAGTATGAACTAGATTATGGGGGGCGTTTAATAAACCTTCTTTTCTGATAAATATGGAATTTTTTTTTCAAAACAGATGATATACTAGGTCACAAAGAAAGCCCCAATTAATTTCAGGGTGGCTGTGGGGATTGAGCAAGGTTGTTACCCATTACCACTGCAGATGAAAAAATAATGGCCATCATTATTATCAGGATTACGGTACAGCTCAGACCCTGGAGTACAAAATCACTCTTTTGAGGTCATTCTGTGTGCACAGGACACTCACCTCTACTTGCCCTGCTCGACAGAGGAGAGAAACAAATTGCTGAGTTGCCAGCTCTGGGCAATGCTTCCAGACCAGTGCTGCTTGGTTTACTCTGGAAGGGAAATAACTTAATTAGAAATGACATTTTCTTGGCTGGCTGGTCCTCAGCTGACAGAAGTGTCCCTGGAGCACTTGTGATCTCTGCGGCTGATTGGAGCGCACCTTGCCATCTCCAGGGACCCAGAGCGAGAGGCCAAACCTGCCGAGTGTAAGTCCCTGAGAGGGTCCAAGGCTTGTTATTTTAGAGTTCTTTGGTTTTTTTCCTGGAGTTTTCTCTGACCACCTATCTTAAATCGCAGCCTCCCCAGCACCCTCTCTTTCCCCTCACCCTAGGTTAATTTTCTTCCATGGTATGTTTCATCAACCATGTCACATATTTTCCTTGCTTGTCTGGTTTCTGGTCTCCTGCCCCATGAGACCATGGGTTCCAGGAGAACACAATGTTTTATCTTTTGGTTCCCTGCTATACCCCCAGAGCCTACAACAGTGCTTGCACATACACAGTTGCTACTCAATAAATAGTTCTGAGGAATAACCCCAAATCCATCTCTACAGTAAGATGTTTTCCGGTGGGGGGTGGGGTAGAAGACAGGGCCAAATGGGCCCCGAGTTCTGGAATAGATTGAGCCTGTGTCCACAAGACGAAGGAAGTTTTCAGGAGGGTGCCTGGAAAGGGAGACAGGGAAAAGAACAGGAAGAAAGGAGCAGAGGCCATACATGTTCAGCATTTACCTAGGGCACTTTGTCTACAAAACACAATCAATCCGGCAGAAGAAGGGAGAGAAGGAGGAGAGATGTGGCACCAGGTCTGTCTCTGTCTACTTCTCCCTTCTGCCAACGTATCCAACCGCAGAGGAATTCCTGACTGTTCTACCTGCAAAATAAATAAGAATCCATACTTCCCTCCAGCTCCAGTGCCACCACCCTGCTCTGTGCCACCTTCATCTCCAGCCAGGATTATCTCAACAGTCTCCTAACTTGTTTCCACCTTTGCCCCTTACAGTCGACTCTCCTATACAGCATCAGGACCATCTTTCAGCAATATGGCCAGACCACATCACTCCACTCAGACCCTCACGATTTCCAGCCAGCGGCTCAGAGCCTTTGCCCCTAGTTCTCTCCCCAGGTATTCCCTTCCTCACCTGCCCAAATCCCACCTTCTCAAGCAAGCCTCCTCTGACCACCCCACCAGTTGGATCCCACACACTGCACCACACACTAGCACTCCCCATCCTCCTTATTTGGCTTCCTTATTCTACTTTTTCTTTGGTTCCCTATCACTGACCTCTTCTACCAGCCCAGATAATTAACTTATTGATGTTCATGGTTCACCCTCTGCCCCTGCCCCCCAAGAAGGCCAGCTCCACCAAGGCAGGGAGATCTTTGTTTCTAATCAATAACAAAGATCTTTTCATCTTTTGTTCCCCAGCTCATCCCAAACATTAGAGCAGTGCCAGGCACATAGCAGGTGCTCAATTCTTTGTTGAATGGTTGACTTGGAACAGAAGAGAAGCACAGTGGGCTATGTTTTCCTGGGAGCTGAGCTGATTACAAATGAAAAATAAATTTGGGGATTTTAGAAGGCAGGATTCACAAGAGCCGACACCAGTGAAATCTAAGTCGCCTCTTTGGCTACTGGTCTGAAGCAGAACAGGAGCAAAAATAAGGTCTTTGTCCGTTTGTTTCCTTTTTCTGCTGTCCGAAACAGGTGTCTTTGCGGTTTTTTTTTTGCGACACCAGCTACTTCGGTAACTCTAACGCTGTTAGGTATTTCTCTGCAAAGGTGCTCTCCCCAGCGGGGAAGTGGGAAAACTCAGCAGCTCACCAGGGACCCGCCCGATTCGGAAGAAAGACGACTGCTGGTTCCTGGCCCACAACCGGCCAGCAGCTCCCCGCCTGTCCGCGTCGCCTCCCCAGGAGTGATAAAGGTTTCCCAGCGCGGAGCCAAACCACATCCCTCCTCCCCGCCGCTCTCGCTCCCGCGGGGCCGGAGCTGGGTGGCCCTGAACACACAGAAACCAGCCCAGGCGGCCCCCTACCCAGCGAGGACGAGCAAAACACCTCGCGGCGGGGACACGGCGCGGCCAAACCGGGGACAAAGGGCCGCGCCCACGCGGGCCTCCCCAGCTGGGGCTCCCAGACCGCGCGGCGGATCGGGGTCCGCTGGGGGTCGGCGGGGCTCGTCACGGGAAGGGGGTGCAAGCGTGTGTGCTGCTCTGTGATGGGCGGATAGAAAGGAGACTGGGCCCAGTCTCCGAGAACAAAAGTCCGGTCCTCCCCGGGGAGTGAGAAAAGCCGGGCGGCGGCGCCGAGGCGGGGCGGGAGCCGGGCCAACCAAGTTCGCTCCGGGTTAGATCAACTTTCTAGTCCAGCTCTCCTTCCTGCAGCCTGGGTCCCAGGTCCCCGGGTGAGCGCAGAGGCTGCGCGTCCCCGCAGCGGCGGGTGGGCGGTACCGGGGGCGCTGGGGGCCCCGGTCGCGCAGGCGCCTTCCTCGCCCCCTCGGATTCCCCCGCCCCGTCTCTCCCGAGCTCGGTAGGGCGGTTGGGGGAGGGGGGATGGCTAGAGCTGGAGCCGAGGCAGGGCGGGAGGCAGACACAAAGCCCTTCCCTCGCCTCCACCTTCCCCTCCTTCTCTTCCTCCTCCTCCTCCTCCTGCTCCTCCAGGGCGGGGAAAGTCAGCCCCGCGCTAGTCCGCGGGGCCACCGGTCGCCCCCGCCTCCGGGACCTGCGGGGAGGGCCTGCGCGAGGTAAGGGGCGGCGGCAGCGGAGACCCCACCCCCTGTGCCCGCACCCGGCGCGCCAGGAGGCTCCTAGACTGGGGTGGGGGCGTTGCGGGGTTTGAGGCACGGGTGCTGCCCCTCGCACACTCCTCCCCTGAGGCCTGGGGGCAGGGCGAGCGAGCGGCCTCGGGGGTCTTGGGGACGGGCGGGGGAGGGGAGAACAGAGAGTGGGGGCGCCGGGACGGGGGCAGGGGTGGGCTTCCGGGCAAGGATCTTCAGCGGACCTCTGCCGGGGTGGGGGTAGTGAGGGGCCGCCGAGGCTGCGGGCGCGGGCGGCGGAGGAGGTAGAGACTTTGGTCGAGTTCTACCTGCGGGGACGCCTACAGGGTGTCAAGTGCGCTCCGCGCCGGCGCGCGGGGCCCGGAGCGGGGTCGCACGCCCGGGTGCCCGGCGCAGACCGGGTACGTGCGCTCAGCCCGTGAGCGGGGCGGACGCTCGGGCTAGGGATTTCCTCCCCCGGAGGGAGAAGCCGGACTGGGGGCAGTGGGGCTGTCGCGGTGATTGATGGCAGGCCGAGGAAGAGCCCGGGTTCCTGCCGGGAAGCAAGGGGGCCACTTTCCCACTTTGAGGCCTCCTCGCCCCCCACCCCCACCCCCCGGGCTCGGCCTCCACCCTTGGCCTCGGCTCCCACCAGCGCAGCGTCCACCCACCCGCGCCCCTCGACGGCCGCGGGACGGCGGGGAGTTTGCAGAATTCAGCTTTAAACCCTGTGATGTGTTGCCAAGAAATACAGGGCGCGACCGACCCCCTGGGCCCTAACCGGCGCCTCGCTTCTCCTCCGAGCTCTCAGATCCTGGGGGGGTGGGGGTGGGGTGGCTTTTCTAAGTCAGCAGAGGAAGCGGCGCACGAACCCGAGTGCTGTGGAGCGGTAGTTTCTTGCAGGCCTGAGGGTTTCATGCACAGTGGGATTTCTTAGGAACATGCTGTCGTCAACAAGGAAACCCCAGAGCACTCTTCGGACCAACAGGACTTTGTAAATATTGCAGCAAAAGCAAACATCTGGCGGAACTCGGTCATTAAGAAGAATAGTGTTTTGATGCAATATTGAAAAACATCAAATTTCATGTAAAAAATACACCGTGAACAAAATATCAACATTTTACATCAAGTCCGGGTTGTGGTTATGACCTTGCATCATTGTTCAATGGAAGCAGTGTTTCCAGTCGCCCTCAGTTTATCTGGACCCCACCTGGGGGTTTATGAGGCTTGACAGTGGCATGCAGCAGATTATGCAATGCCGACTTTGTATATAGTCATGGTTTATTTTGGTTTTACTATGAAATTTTTTTAATTGAAGTATAGTTGATTTACAGTGTGTTATTTTCAGGTTACAGCAGTGATCAATTATACACACACACACACACACACATATATATATATTTTTTCAGATTCTTATCCCTTATAGGTTATTTTTTTGACTGTGGAACTCTTACTAACTTTTTACCCAGTTCAAATATGCGAGAGTATTTTGACAAGTGGACATAATGTTGCGCATTTTCTCCTTTCCAACGTGTCTAGAACAATCGTGCAGTCCCTGCTCTGGCACCTCCACAGAAGGCATCGGGGGCCGTGGGTTGGGAGGGGCCTGGGGGGAGACTCACATTTGGGACTCTAGAAAGAAGGCTGGTGGTTGACAGGAGCCTTGGGGTTTGGGGACCCTGCTTTCAGCATTTGGAGTCTGGGGACGTGAGAAGACCAACATGCTACCGTGACCTCTTTGTCTGGAGACACTGTCCCACAGACAGGTTATCTGAGTAGAGAAGGAGCCCTAAAATAGTCCACCCTTGACTCCCCACTCCCATGCAGGGGCAGATGGGAGCAGCTTGACTCCCAGGTCTGTGGTATGTGCTTGTTTAGAGATAACTTCCCAGCAGCCCCCTTTTCCCGGCCTGAGGTCCTCCTCCCCTTCGCCAAATTCAAGGGCCACTACCCACAACAAAGAGGAGTTCCTTCTCCAGAAATACCTCTTTTCAGAGGTAAATCCTCCCCCTCTGCTTGGAGGAGACAGATAACTCATTTCTCCTCTCTCCGAGGGCAGTCAACACTGGGAGGTCAACCTCAACTGGGCCCAATCAGCACACACCGCCTGCATTCCATCATTTTGCTCTTTGTCCCATTCCCCTTGTATATCCAGTCTTCCTGATGATCCTTCAAGATTCCTAGTGGTTTCAGCTGGGAAGGATTCCCTGGTACGGCACCAGAATTCCTTGGGTGTGTATTACTTATGAGCAATACGCAATGGCCGCCATTTGCCCACAGTGAACTTCCTAAGGGTGAAAGCCAGCTCCTAGTTCTAACACTTAAGGAATGGGTGTTGAACAAATGAACAGAAGTATCCCCCTGTAAAAAACATTTTGAGGAGTTACAGGGCAATAAGTATGTCCTTAGCAGATAATATATTTTTTAATGTCACTATTATTGCTCTTGACATTTTATTTTTTAAATATTTATTTATTTATTTGTCTGCACCAGGTCTTAGTTGCGGCATGCGGGATCTTCGTTGCCACGTGAGGGATCTTTAGTTGCAGCATGCGGAATCTTTTCGTTGTGGCATGCAGGATCTAGTTCCCCAACCAGGGATCGAACCCGGGCCCCCTGCATTGGGAGCATGGAGTCTTAACCGCTGGACCATGAGGGAAGTCCCAGCAGATAATATTTTTATAGTGCTTTATAAAATGCTTGTCCAGATAATATCTCAGTTGTTTCTCACAACAATACTAACAATTCCATTTGGTAGGTGGGAAAACAGGCCTACAGAGGTCAAAGCACCAAAGTTGGAACCAGGGCTCCAGGCCCAGTAATCATTTTGCTGAACCACTGCTGACTTGCTAGAGGTGGCCCTGCTCAGATGCACATCCCACGCAGTGTATGTCCAGAGCAGAATTTACACAGTGGTGTTTTAGGAGGCGGTTTTACTAAGGAATTACTAGAGGTACTCGGGTAAAATGCTTTAGAGAAATGCTAGTGTTAAGCAGGTTTTCCACTGCATGACTTTTCAGTGCCTTTATTATCATTATGTGCATTGGGACTCTTTAGGATGACTCCATAACATGTAATGTTTGCCAGCTTCTTTGGGCCGCAGAACCATGGAACATCTTCCGGATCCAGTGTTCTAAGGGGTCCACCTGGGGAAATGTTGCTTGGTTCACTCAAAACCTTCTGACATCTAGGCAGTGTTCAAGGACCACTAGCGTGCAGAATAGTAAACAAATGTATGTTCTGGACATTTAAAAGGCACAGTAATGCCCCCTTGTAAATTTAGAGTAAATTGTTGGTTCCCCAGCTTCTGTGCATCTGATTAACGTGAGTCAGTTCTCCTGGGTTTGATCAGATCTGAGGGAACTGGAGGAGTTGGGTAGACAATGCAGACAGGCCCTAGAGAGCATGGGCCCTTCATGCTGCCAGAAGCAGGCAGAGCTCACCCAGCCTCCCCGGAGAACCCCTCAGATGCAGCTGTTTCTATGGAGTGGCCGCTTAGGGCCTCTTGTCCTGATGGTGGCTCGTCTTGGTTGACCACACCACTGAGTGGGAAATACGGTTGCCTACCTTCTTCTCTCCCTGGGAGCTGTGGATCCTGTAGGGCATCCATGTCTACATTTACTCATGAAGAGGAAGTGACAGTCACTGTCTGAGTGCCTGGGATCAGAAACAAAGGGCTGCTGATGGTCATCCCTCATCCAGGTCCCCCACTGCAGGAGGTGCAGCCCCCAATTCAGACACACCCATTGTTTGAAATTGTTTTGAATTAGAGCGTGCCTGCAATCTACTGTTAGGTACTTTACACAGATCAGTAACCCTGGCTGTTCAGGCTTTATTGCATTTAAGAGAGGAGATGAACAGTGGATTCCAGAGTTCGTATTTCAGGGATTCAGAGGAGAGTGGTGGGTTAGGAGGAGCCTTGGGAAAGGTGATGCCATGATCAGAGAGAGGCTGGGTGAATTTAATGTCCATCTGTTTTTGGATGGAGACATTTCTAGGTTTCCAGTGCTGAGCAAATTATCTTCCAATTTGTTTCATAGATTTTTCCAAAGCACAGAATCCAAGTAGCTCATTTAGAGATCTGTAATTGAATAGGGTGGTGTCACAGAGGTCAAGGAAAGGAATGTTTTGAGAAAAACGGACCTATCAGATGGGGTGGGTGTTCATGAGAGGGTGTGTGTGTGTGTGTGTGTGTGTGTGTGTGTGTGTGTGTGTGTGTGTGTGTGTGTCCTTCTGCATGTGTGGCCAAGGAAGAGGGTGGGGAGGAAATACTGAGTGTGATTTCCAACCTGCTGAGTTTTGAAGTCCTGTATGTTACCTGATAGAAATTGTCAATAACCAGCCAGAGTCAGGGAGTCACTGGGGTGCTGTGGGGACTGGATCAGGGGAGTTGGTGAACTTACCCAGAGAGAGGCCACGGGCCAAGCAGAATGTGGTCAAGGTAGAACATAGAAGCCCACATCCAGGTCCAGGGAAGGAAAGAGAAAGAGCCTGCATTGATGATGAGCCGGACAATCCAGAACTTTCAACCCACTAGTTCCTGGCCAGCATGTGTTGTGATTGACCAGGGCCCAGGCTTACCCCAGGTTGTGAATTTTTTTTTAACAGACATCATATTAATTTCAGGTATATAACTTAATGATTCAATATTTCTATATATTGTGAAGTGATCACCATAAGTCTAGTTAACATCCGTCACTGTTGAGTTACAGAATTTTTTTTCTTGTGATGAGAACTTTTAAGACCTATTTGCTCTTAGTAACTTTCAAATATGCAATACAGTATTATTAACTATAGTCACCATGCTGTTCATTACATTCCATGACTTATTTATTTTATACCTGGAAGTTTGTACCTTTTGACCATCTTCACCCATTTCTTCCCCGTCCCTATCCCCTGCACCTGCAACTCTGGCAACCAGCAATCTGTCCTCTGTATCTATGAGCTTGGTTGTGTGTGTGTGTGTGTGTGTGTGTGTGTGTGTGTGTGTGTGTGTGTGTGTTTTTAAGAGTCCATATATAAGTGAGGCCATAAGGTGTTGCCTTTCTCTGTCTGACTTATTTCACTTAGCATGATGCCCTCAACGTCCATTCATGTTGCTGCAAATGGCAAGATTTCATTCTTTTTCATGGCTAGATAATGTTCCATTATATATATGTACCGCATCTTTATCTGTTCATCCATCAGTGGACACTTAGGTTGTTTCCATATCTTGGCTATTGTAAATAATGCTGCAGTGAACATGGGGTGCAGATATCTTTTCAAGTCAGTGTTTTCATTTTCTTTGGATAAATACCCAGAAGTGGAATTGATGGATTATATGGAAGTTCTAGTTTAAATTTTTTGAGGAACCTCCTTACTGTTTTCTATAGTGGTTGCAGCAACTTACATTCCCACAAATAGCACACAAGTGTTCTCTTTTCTCCACGTTCTCACCAGTATTTGTTATCTCTTGTCTTTTTGATAATAGCCATTCTAATGGGTGTGAGGCGATATCGAATTTCCCTCATGATTAGTGATGTTGAGCATCCTTTCATATGCCTGTTGGCCATCTGTACATCTTTGGAAAAATGTTTGTTCAGATCCTCTGCCCATTTTTTAATCAGATTGTATGATTTGTTTGCTATTGAGTTGCATGAGTTCTTTATGTATTTTGGATATTAATCCCTTATCAGATATATGATTTGCAAATATTTCCTCCCATTCAGTAAGTTGACTTTTCATTTTGTTGATGGTTTCCTTTGCTGTGCAGAAGCTTTTTAGTGTGATGTAGTGCCACCTTGTTTGTTTGTTTATTGTTTTTTTTGCCCTTGCTTTTGGTGTCAGATCCAAAAAATCATTGCCAAGACTGATGTCAAGGAGCTTGCCACCTATGTTTTCTTCTAGGATTGTTATGGTTTCAGGTCTTATGTTCAACGCTTTAATTCATTTTGAGTTAGTTAATCTTTGTGTATGGTGTAAGATAGTGGTCTAGGTTCATTGTTTTGTACGTGGCTGTCCAGTTTTCCCAACATCATTTATTGAGGAGACTGTCCTTACCCGTTTTTAAAATTCTTGGCTCCTTTGTTGTAAATTAATTGACCATATATGTGTGGGTTTATTTTGGGGCTCTCTTTTCTGTTCCATTGATCTAATGTGTCTGTTTTTATGGCAATACCGTACTGTTTGATCATGATAGCTTTGTAATATAGTTTGAAATCAGCAAACTTGATGCCTCCAGCTTTGTTCTTCTTTCTCAAGATTGCTTTGGCTATTTGGGGTCTTCTGTGGCTCCATACAGATTTTAGGAGTGTTCTAAATATTTCTGTGAAAAATGCCATTGGAATTTTGGTAGGGATTGCATTGAACCTATAGATTGCTTTGGGTGGTATGGGCATTTTTGACAGTTTTGTTAGTTCTTCCAATCCATGAGCACAGAATTTATCTTTCTGTTTAATCCCCGAGAAATGTGGAGTGTCAGCTGAGAGTGTGAATAGAACCACGTCAGTTAATACTAGCAAAGTGACTCAACAGAATTATCACATATTGAATGAATGAGTGATTAAATGACACTGTTTTTGGTAGTAGAAACTTCTAAAACTTGCTAATGGTATGGTGAAAGTCTAAACAGAGCCATTTTTCAGAAGTTTCTTAAAAGATAAAGTTGGATTTGAGGAGGAGCAGGGGATGAAGTTATGGGCACTCCATGTGAGATGTCTTATTCTGGTCAAGAATCTTTGGTGGCAAGGAACCCCATTAGTAACCTTGAATAAGCCCAAAAGTTGTAGGAAAGTTTATGAAGGTATGTCGATTTGTTTAAGCCATCATTTTTTTTTTTTTGCAAAAATCTTTATTTTAACACCTAAAGGAAAGAATCACATGTCCACTCCAATAGCTTTACCGGCTTTTTAGCAGTGATTTAAATGGTGTTGCTGTGCTTCATAGTGTACAAATGAGAAACTAATTTAGGAATTGCATTACCAAACTCGGGTCTACTCGCCCGCCACACAGCAAAACCAGTCTACTGACACCAAGTTGTGGTGAAGGAAAGTGTGGTGTTCATTTGCAGGGCACCAAGCAAGGAGAATGCCCGTGCTCAAAATACCTGAACTCCCTGATGGCCTTCAGACCAGGGTTTTTCAAGGTAACATTAGGGGTAGGGGTCATAGGCTACATGGTCAGCTTGTGGACATTCTTCTGATTGATTGGTGGTGAGGTGACAAGGTGATGTTTCTGGAATCTCAATCATCAATCTTCTGGTTCCAACGAACATGTAGACATCATGTAGTTGCCATCCTCCACCTGGGTGGGGGTCTTAGTTTTTGCAAAACAACTCAAAGATATGCATCAGATGTTAGCTATATCCCTTGAGGAGGAACTAGGAGTCCTGCGGCTGTTTTATGGCTGAATTGTTGTTTAAGCTATTATTACTTTTCTTGTTGGACTGCTTTTCCTTTGTTTCTGCATTTTCTCACTTCTCTAATTATTCACTACCTGACTGTGCTCTTTGGAACTTGTGGAAGGCCTAGGAGACTAAAATTTTTTTACAGACAAAAAGTGCGGGACTCTGAGGTCTCATACCTCTGAAGGCCCTGCGGGGCCCTGCTTGGTTTCACGTTTTCTAATTACTGTGAGCTTCTGTCTCATTTGTATTTGATCATGACTTGTGGTCAAGTGACAGTCAACAGAGTTATTATGTAATTCCCCCACTTGCTTGAAATTCTCGAAAGTTGAGCATTTTAAAGATAAGGCTTGGTGGAAACATTTGTATTTTACCATTTTTAATGAGTTAAGTCTATTTTAATTGAGTTGGTTAAGTCTAATTGAGTAGGTTAAAATTGAATTAAGTCTATTTTAATTGAGTAGTAAATGAGATAAACAACAGATATTTTAGATTTCATGTATATGATTTCATGTGTTAGGTCAGACATGCAAAATACAGAAATCCAAACATTCAGCTAGTTGAAATATTAGCTCAATGAACTTTATTTGCTTTAAAAAGCTTTTTTTTTCCTTTATTGAAGATATCACCACAGGTTTTATTACAAATATCTAACTCCCCATTGCATTTAAACTCAGGTTTGAGTACAAGAACATTTTTGAAAAATGAATTGAGGCAGATGTCTCCCCTGGATGGTTAGGGAGGGGCACCTTCACAGGTCAAATTGCTCCTGGACCCTGTGTCCCCAGAAATCAGCCAAGACCCCCCATGACCCCGCAGGGCCAAAACCAGAGACCTTATCTCTGTAACCAGCCTGGGGTTTGTCTGCCTTCAACATGTGGTGACAGAAAGTGAGATGTCATCTAAACAACCATCCTCGTCTCACGATCCAGACTTTGTTCAACTAAGTGCTGTGCATTCGTGACTTTTTATCACACAAATACTTTAACTTTCCATGTAGTCAAATGCCTGTACTTTTCCTATGGATTTCTTTAATTGGCTCCTGTGCACAGAAATCCTTTCTGCATCCTCAGTCAGGGAGCCATTTACAGTTTCTTCTTATTTTGATGCTTTCAGTTTTACAGATGACTGTTGAAATTCATTTGGAATCACTTGGCAGATGGTTTGTGAAGTAAGAATGCAACTTAATTCTTTTTGTTCCCCACTAGTTTACCCAAAGGCCCAGCGTCATTTGGTGAATAAACCCAGCTCTCCCCAACTCTGTAAAACATGCTGTACTTGGCTGAGCAAGTCCCACTCCACTTTTTGCCTCTTTATCTTTCTTTCCTTTTTCCCCCCAGGTTTCCTTGGCAATGTTGGCCTTAATTCTTCCCATTAGTTTTATTCCATGGCATTAGTTTGGAATTGTATTAGGCCTAGCCACTGATTTGGGAAGACCTGAGACATCGTTTTTGATCCTCTTCCCCCAGTAGTTGAATTAGAGCCTGTAGGCGTTTCTTGTGCAGATTCAGGCCTCACTGATTTCCTAGGCAGCAGGGTGCCTGGGGAAGAAGATACAAACCTGGGCTGGTCCTGCAGGGTTGTGGCTGCTTTTGGTTTCAGTGTTGCTGGGAGGTGTGGGTCCTGGCTGACTTCCGGGATGGGGGCCAAGGTTCCTTTGGGATCTGACCTCTGCAGGTATCCCTCTGTAATTCCCGGCCTGAAGGGCCCCTGGCCTTGAAGGGGATACTTACAAACACTGGTGAGGACGGGGCAGGGTGGTCAGTGCTCCACTCATGTTACCGAGTCCAAGCTCATACTGCTTGCCACATGACAGGCCAGTAAATCAAGAGACGGGTTGTTGGGGGAAGGAATAGTGACTTTATTTGGAAAGCCAGCAGACTGAGAAGATGGTGGACTTGCATCCCAAAGAGCCATGCCCCTCTCTTAAACTCTGTTTCCCTGGGACTGTGGTACCTCCTGGGGGTGGAGTCATGTCAAAGAGCAAGGGCTGGCAGATGGCAGCGACCTCTTTCTTCCATTCAAGGGTGGCGTGGGTGCACATAGAAGGGGCACTTCCTGCTCTCCTGGGTGTCACAGAGGAGCACAGTGGAAGGCATTAGCTGGATGGACGGGGTGGTGGGTGTTAGCTGGTATCCACTGGGTTTGGGGTAGAGGAGGGTCCAGTGCAAAGAACGAGAACCAGGAGGAGTGGGGACGTTTGGGGGAAGAATGCGTCACTCACTGTGGCTCCACTAAGGACCCGAGCTTCCCTGCCTGTGAAGTGTGGAGAGAGGGAAGCCGTGGTCCAGACCCTCTGAGGGCTCCTAGACCAGCGAGGCAGGTGCTGCACATGCGGGACCAGCAGAGGCCGGCTTAGGGCAGCATCAGGTCCTGAAGACCCAGACCATGTGGATAGATGGAGAGGGTCTAGGAGGGAAAGCTGTCATCAGCTGCCCTGGGTGGAACAGCTCAGGCCCTGCGGGGAATTGTGCTCTATTTTTTTTTTTTTTTTTTTTTTTTTTGCGGTACGCGGGCCTCTCACTGTTGTGGCCTCTCCCGTTGCGGAGCACAGCCTCCGGACACGCAGGCTCAGCGGCCATGGCTCACGGGCCCAGCCGCTCCGCAGCGTGTGGGATCTTCCCGGACCGGGGCACGAACCCGTGTCCCCTGCATCGGCAGGCGGACTCTCAACCACTACACCACCAGGGAAGCCCTGTGCTCTGTTTTTGATCGAAGCAGAATCTCAGCTTCCTTTGTCTATAAAAGGAGATAAGGGGACATCTTCACAGGAAAGTTCTGGAGACAGTGTGGGACCCAGGAGAGTGGCCGGATCCGAGGCCAGCTTACTGGACGCAGGCATCGTTGTGCCCCCTCGCGGGTCAGTCTTTGGCTGAGGGCTGCCCCAAGCGCTTCTGGCTCCTGCACGCATTCCGAGCAGGGCCCGTCAGCCTGAAGGCTGTCCTCTCGCAGAGACAGGGGCGCCGGCGGTGGGAGGGAAGATGTGTTTGAAAGTGGTACAGGGACCCGCGCAGACCTCGGCCTGGGACGCTTGTTCTCAGCCCCACAGAAGCCGGCAGGGTGGGTGGTTGGAAGATGGTCCCTCCTCCATTTCTTGGAACGGTGCGAGGCACAGGAGTTTCTTCCTAACCCTCTGCTGTGAAGGATAATGTGTGTGGCTTACTGGCCCACCAGAAACCATCTCTGAAGCTACCCCACCATGTTGATTTCCCTCAGTTCTGCTGCAGGTATTTATGCCCTCAGATCTTATTGGAAATAGTCAACATAATCACAGGATGCCTGTAACTATGCGAAGAGCCTTCGTGGATATAGTTAACCCTTGGTTTCTACCACTGTTGGCTCCCAGTTCCTTGAAGACTGATGAGGTATAGGACAGGGGACATTGAGAACCTCAGGGAACTTTAAGATCTGAAGAGCTTCTTAATCATGTCAGGAGATGACAACATAAATCCTCACTGTCCCAGCCAGTCATTAAATACACGTGAGCGGGCTTCCCTGGTGGCGCAGTGGTTGAGAGTCCGCCTGCCGATGTGCATTCGTACCTGCACCTTCCATCCTTTCTGTGCTGGAGTCATCCTCCCCCTCCCACCCCCCCAGTTCTGATAGTTTGCACCAGCCCCGCAGTGGAAGCGTAAGACCATGGACTTGTGAATTGCTTCAAACTAGCCAATCACAGGAGGCTTCAGAGATGAATGAAACCCATTACTACTAGGGGCTGCAGTTCAACCTGCAGATCCTCCCGTGATAAGGAGTCCACTCATCTGCTCTTCTGAGAACCCAGCAGCTGGAATAAGGGTTGAGACAGAGAAGCCAGAATTACATGACAGTACCACGTGGTCTGAGATGAGATTTTTTTTTTTAAATGAGTACAGTTGATTTACAATGTTGTGTTAATTACTGCTGTACAGCAAAGTGACTCAGTTATACATACATATACACTTTGTAAAATATTCTTTTCCATTATGGTTTATCATAGGGTATTGAATATAGTTCCCTGTGCTATACAGTAGGACCTTGTTGTTTATCCATCCTATATATGCTAGCTTACGTCTGCTGACCTCAACCTCCCACTCCATCCCTCCCCCAACCCCCTCCCCCTTGGCAACCACAAGTCTATTCTCTATGTCCGTGATTCTGTTTCTGTTTCATAGACATTTGTGTCATATTTTAGATTCCACATATAAATGATATCATATGGTATTTGTCTTTCTCTTTCTGACTTACTTCACATAGTATGATAATCTCTAGGTCCATCTATGTTGCTGCAAATGGCATTATTTCATTGTTTTTTATGGCTGAGTAGTATTCCATTGTGTGTGTGTGTGTATGTATATATATATATATATATATATATAATATATATATATATACACACCACATCTTCTTTATCCATTCATCTGTCAGTGGACATTTAGGTTGTTTCCATGTCTTGGCTATTGTGAATAGTGCTGCTGAGAACGTAGGGGTGCGTGTATCTTTTTGGATTATAGTTTTGTCTGGATATATGCCCAGGAGTGGGATTGCTGGAACATATGGTAACTCTATTTTTAGTTTTCTGAGGAACATCCATACTGCTTTCCACAGTGGGTGCACCAACTTACATTCCCACCACAGTGTCGGAGGGTTCCCTTTTCTCCACACCCTCTCCAGCATTTGTTATTTGTGCACTTTTTAATGATGGCCATTCTGACCAGTGTGAGGTGATACCTCATTGTAGTTTTGATTTGCATTTCTCTAATAATTAGTGATGTTGAGCATCTTTTCATGTGCATATTGGCCATCTGTATTCTTTGGAGAAATGTCTATTTAGGTCTTCTGCCCATTTTTGGATTGGGTTGTTTGTTTCTTTGTTTTTGAGTTGTATGAGCTATTTGTATTTTGGAAATTAAGCCCTTGTAGGTCGCATCATTTTCAAGTATTTCTGAGATGAGATTTTAAACATTATGATTCAAGCTCTCAAGAGATCTATCATCAGATCTAATTTTAACTATCGATATAAGGTAGATATATCTCTTTCTTATTTTTTTCCTAAGGTATTTTTCATTTAGTGTAAGTATCAAGAAACCATTAAAATAAGAATTGCAAGAGAAAAAAAATGATCAACTGTAAGGGTAAAAGAAAATGAATAGTGTGAAAATGTAGCATTTTCACTTCTGTTTTTCCATAAGTCCATTTAAAGTTCTGGGTCTTAGTTGTTGTTTACTGTTCTGTGGGATTCTCTATACATCCTGTGAAAGTATGGAAGGCTTCAGGGTAAGCTGTACTCAGTTCTTCCAGAGAGAGAAAAAGAGCCTGGCATAAGAACCAAGACTTCGTAGTTCTCAAAGATTTTGATGCTTTTATAAATTAAACATCATTCTAGAAACAGAGATAAAAATCAATAAATTATGGCAAAGTAGTTGTTGAAGGTTGACTGAACTGAAGGTACTTATACAGCTGCATGATTAAGTATTATTTAATTTAGCAAAACTGCCTTTGAGGAAACATTTTTTGGTGAGTGCTAGGAAAATGGACCAAGCTATTAAGCCATTTGACTTCAAGCACGTTTACACACCATATGAAAACCCAGCACAGAAGCAAGGAGAAAACCCTCTGACTGATAAAGCATTTTCCAATAAACTTAACATTTAACAGAAAAGGTCTTTGGATGGACGGTGAGGGGACACAATCCGCCTTGCCCTCTGTCTCGAGGAGGGGATGTGGAATCTTGTTTTTCCTGCAGCGTTGCTTTGGCTGGGCCACAACCATGCTCTACAATCCATTGACCCTGCCACCTGGTCACTGCCCCTCGTCCACGTCACATCCTCACCTGCGTCCTTCTCAGCCTGGATCTCCGGGTCTGGGGTCATAGCTATTCCTTTGCATAAACCTTAATTTTCTTGTCTCTCTCAGGGGACTCCCCTGACTGAATCCAAACCCTGGTCTTTGTCTGCACCAGGCAGGCGGACAGGCTGGAAAACCACGGACGCGTTGAGGGTTCGTGGCCGTTGATCTCACGGGCTCCTGTTCCATTTATCCGTCCATCCACTCTCCTCTTCAGATCAGATTTGACAGACTTAAAAAAAAAAATCACATTCACATATATATGGGAGGGAGATAAAGTTTCAGAAACTAACACTGCTCTGATGTTTCCTTTTCCCTTCTCTCTGATCCTATCCTATTTCATTTACTTAAAGTGTGCTGATGGTGACCTTCTAAATCGATTTCACAGCCCACTAATGGGCTTGGAAAAAAAGAAGCCCTGGACTACTTCATGCTGATTCCTCCCATCTAGAACCTCCCACGCACTCCTCGCCCTCCTCACTCTCAGTTGATGACCTTACTTTTTATTTCACTGAGATGCTAGAATTAGAAGAAATTCCATGACTCCTGCCCTGAAACTACCAACAGACCTGCATCTGGATGCACCTGCTGTGTCCCCCTCCTGCCACGATGGATAGCTCATCTGTCCTCTTCTCTGGGGTCCACCCCTGTGCTGGTGCAGTGGACCCCAACTTTTCCCCATACTCGAGGACATCCCTCCCACAGTGGCTCCCTCTGTGTCCTGGATCACCAGTTTCCTGGTGTCTCTACCGACTCACTTCCGTCCAGGTACAGTCATACCGTAATATCACCCATCTTTAGAGAAGCTTCCCCTGACCCCACACCTGCCTCCCACTCCTCCCTCTTCACAGCGGTGTGCTCCCTGTCTCTACTCCCCCATCCATTCTTTCCTAGACCCACTCCCATCAAGGTCTTGTAACCCCATCTGACCTTGTCAGGGGCACCCGTGACCTCCATGTTGCCAAATCCCGTGGCCAGTTTTTGGTCCCCATCTCCCTCTATCTTCCAGTAGCATCAGACACAGGTACCCGCCCTTCCTTCTTACAAATACTTGGCTTTCAACACCACACTTTCTCTTGCTTTTCCTGCTTCGCTGGGGGCTCCTTCTCAGCCTCCTTTGCAAGCCCCACCCCCCGCCATTTCCTTAATCCCTGACCATCCAGTGCCTTGGGGCTTAGTCCTTGGTCTCTTCTAGTTGATTCTTCCGCCAGGCGATCTCATCCGGCCTTGCTGCTCTCAATCCCACCTGCGTGTGATGGTTTCCAAGTCAAGCCTCCCCGAAACTGCAGCTGCTGTTGGGTGCCCAGTGGCCTCTTGGGTATCTCCACTTGGTGGGCTCATAGGAATCTCAGACTGGATGTGTCCCAAGCGGACTCCTTGTCCTGCCCACCTGGTCCTGCCCCCTCCTCTCATATCCCCGGTTCATCCAGTAGCTCCATTCTCCCAGATTTTCAGGCTCAGCACCATGGACTGTCCCCCTACCCCAATATCTTGCATCCAGTCCAGCAGCAGGTTTGATAATCTCTGCCTTCAAGCAATATCCCTGAGCTGTCCACATGTCACCCGCCCATTGCCACCACCTCTAAGCCCCCATCGTCTCTTACCTGGAGTCCTGCAGTGTCCGCCTGACGCGTGGCCTTGCTCTGTTCTTGCCTCCCTGCAGTGTTTCTCTCCACGGGGTACTCACAGCCGCCTTTTAAAAACATGTCAGTGCCTTTCCTTCCAGTTTTCATCTCACTCAGAGTAAAATGCACAGCCTTCTCCACAACCCGCAAGTCCCTTTATGGCCAGGGCTCAGCACCCATCTCCCCTTCCCTCTCGCCCTCCCAGGAGGTGGTAAGTCTGCCCCAGTCCCAGCCCTGTCTGGCTCCTCCTTAGCCAGGGATGGGCTCCCTCCAGATCCCCACGTGACCCGCCCTCACTGCCTCTGGTCTCTCCCGAGCATCACTGCAGAGACGGTGTCCCTGACCGCCCCGTGAAAAACAGCAAATCTACCCACGCCCTCCTCTGTTCTCCCGGCATCTGTCTGCACCTGACAGGCACTGGGCAAGTCGGGGGTTTGTCTGGTTTATCCCCAGAGTAGTGCTGGCATATCTATAGCAGGTACTTAATAAAAACTTGTTGAATTAAATAGTGAAGGCGCAAAGAATCTTGAAGCTTGGGCGGGGTGACTAAAGAGCCAAAATATCCCTTTGGGCTAAAAATAAAAGTACGCCTGTTGTGAGGCAGCTTTCCAGTTTCCTGCAGGAGATGCTGCCCGCTAGGCTGCACCAGCCCGGGGCACGGGGGCCGTGCTGTGGAATCAGGAAGAACACGAGCCTTGGAAGCTCTTTCTCTTGATTCTTTTCCCCAAACCCTGGAAAAAGTTTCTGCAAGAGAGATTTTTTTAAGTGTAAGTACATGCGGTGCTCGACTTTAAGACAGAGATAAAGACATTTGGAAATTTGAATGCAGCTTCCAGAAGGATCGGAGGGATGTGCCGAGGGACTGGGATGCTTACAGCTAATAAAGGCTCCGGACCCGGGAGAGTTGCTTCCGTCCTCCTGAAGAGGACGCCGCCCTGCAAGCCCCAGTGACAGACAAGTTTCGACCCACGTGCGTGACCGGAGGGGCCAGGCAGGACCGCTACATAATTTGCGGGGCTCAATGCAAAATGAAAATGGGGGCGCCCTGGTCAAAAATTATTAATAATTTCAAGGAGGTGTCAGAGCGTTAAACCAAGAGTGGGGCCTTCCTGAATGCAGGGCCTGTGCGACCACACGGGTCACATGCCACGGAGCTCGCCACGGGCCACGTGAGACGTGAGCATCTGCTGACCAGGGCTTCAAGGTCCAGCTGACAAGCACACCAGCCAGGGGCACCGAGTGCCTTTGAGGTGGTTACCCCCTGTGTTGTCCCCTGGGACACAGGAAGTGGTTTTATTTTCCCTCTTTTTTCAGATCGTAGACCCGAGGCACAGAGAGGTTAAGTAACTTGTCTGTGGTCACAAAGGGTGAAAATGGAAGAGCCGAAATTCAAACGGGCTCTGTCAAATGCCAGGACCTACACACTTAGCCACACCCATCACATCTCCAGAGCATCTCTTTGTGGAAATCTGAAGGTGTATTAGAGCTGCCGTAACCCCCTCTAGAGGTGCCAAGGACAGAACTGGGCTGGGCCCCTCTCCTACCTTCTGGTGGCTTTGGGCAATCCTCAGCCTGAGGACACAGGGCTCCAGTCTCCACCTGCGTCCTCCGGTGACGTCCTCCCTCTGTGTCCACACATGGCCTTCCCTCTGCACGCGTCTGTGTCCAAATTTGCCCTTTTTGTAGGGACCCGGGTCACACGGGATTGGGGACTTAAAGACCTCATCTTGACGAAATCAGCATAGACCCTGAATCTTCCAGGCCATCGTCACAGTCCAAGCCATCCTCTCGTCTTGTGAGGAGGAGGATGAATGTCGCCCCATGTCTGCTGGTTCCGCATCTGTGGAGTCAACCAACTGCAGATCAAAAATATTTTTTAAAAATTCCAGAGAGTCCCAAAAAGCAAACCTTGAATTTGCTGTGTGCCAGCAACTATTTACATAACATTTACATTGTATTTACATCTGTTTCCATTGTATTAGGTATTATAAGTAATCTGGAGATGACATAGTATATGGGAGGATGTGCCTAGGTTATATGGAAATACTACACCATTTTATATAGGGGACTTGAGCACCCGTGGATTTCGGTATCTGAGTGATTGTAATAGGATTTTATCTTAAAAAGATCACCCTGACTGCTGGTTACAGAAAGGGTTTCAGTGAAGCAAGAGTGGCCACAAGGGGACCAGATGGGAGAGTCTTGTAATCCTTCAGAGGGTGGCTTTGGGTTCTCGGGAAGAATCAGAGGCACTGTTTAGAGAAGACCCAGCAGAGCTCAATGATGGATTTGCTGTGAGGTGTGCAAAGAGGAAATCATCCGAGATGGCCCCGGGCTTCCTGCATTGACCACTCGGGCTAGCGGAGGTGCCACTGAAGGAGATCGTAAACCTGGGAGGAAAAGGCGTGACAATGAAGAGTCCCCTGTTGTACGTGTTAAGTTTGCAGTGACAATGGGAACTCAGGCGGAGGTGTCAAGGAGACTGATTCCAGGGTCTGGAGCTTAAGGGAGCTTTGGGCTACAAACCCACAGTTAGCCGTTTCAGTATATCTAAATCCAGGGGAGGGTGACATTGTCTATAGAAGAGGTATGGAGGTGTTGTCCTAGGGTTAGCTCATGGAGCAGGATGGTCATAAGTGCAGAATTTTATGTTTCTTGATGTGGTGACCGGAGTCTGAAAATGTTGCAGCTGAAGGGTTGCTGCTGGTTCATTTCTCTTAACTGCTTATCTTCCCCACAGACAGAGCCCCTCTGATAGTTGGGACTCATCTGGCGCCCTCTAACACACGGTTTCCGAGTCTGATAGAGAAGGGCCTTGGGGCTGAAGAGACCACTTGATTTTGTCAATAGAGTCCTGAGGGCTGACTGAACTAGGCATCATGGTGAGAGCTGACCTTTATTGAGTCTGTGCATGTCTCATACCCCACACAGTCCATGCACTGTCTTTTCAAGTGCTTGCACCAATCCTGAAGATGGGTAGTCTTCTTATGCCCATTTGACACTGGGAAGATGGAGGCTTGGACAGCATGAGTGACCTGCTCAAGGTCAAGCTAATCAGGGCTGGAACAGTTTGGCCCCAGGTGTATCCATGGACAGAGCCCAATTCTCCGAGTCAGCAGACTGAGGAACTTTCCATCACGTGACCCACCGTCGTGCAGGTGGGTGTGGGACTCGGTGCATCCGGGAACCTGTGTTCCCCCCACCCTCCCTTGTCCGAGCCTCCAGCTCGGCTCCCGCCACAGCTGTAGAGAAATGCAGAGAATTGCTCAGGAAATCTGGTTTCACAATTTCCCCCGAAATAGAAATACTTAGCACAAATATTTTTGTGACGTTTATAGTTCGTTAAACACTTTCCTAGGCATTCTCAAACCTCCATCCTTTCTGTGCCCTCAAGTCTACCAATAATTTCTTTGCAGTGAGTTGATGAAATAGGAAAAGGGGTGAAGGGCAGCAGTGGAGGTGTGAAGGCACACATGTACCGCCCCACCCCACCTTTAACTATCTTCTCTCTTATTTGTAAGGCTGTATTGCTGGTGGACCATCAAATTCTTTAACAAAGAAAGAATTTCAACTAATAGATTGGTTATAGTTTTTTTCCCTTCTATTTTAATTGTAAAATATAACAAAATTTACCATCTTCACCATTTTAAGGGTACAGTTCAGCAACATGAAGTATATTCAGATTGCTGTACATCCATCCCCACCTTCCATCCACAGAACTCTTTTCATCTTTCCGAACGGAAATACCCACTAAACAGTAACTCTCCATCCTTCTCTCTCCAGATCCTGGCAACCACCACTCCACTCTGATTTTTTGTCTCTGATTTCCACAACTCTAGATGCTTCACATAAGTAGAATCATACAGTATTTGTCTTGTGTATTGGCTTATTTCATACAGCATAAATGCTATGTATTTACCACATGAAATCCTGGCTTATTTCACTTAGCATAATGTTCTCAAGGTTCAACCATATTGTAGCACATGGCAGAATTTCCTTCCTTTTTAAGGCTGAATAATATTCCATTGCATGTAATACCACAGTTTATCTGTTAATCTGTCAGTGGACACTTGGTTGCTTCTGCCTTTTTTTTTTTTTTTGTGGTACGCAGGCCTCTCACTGTTGTGGCCTCTCCCGTTGCAGAGCACAGGCTCCGGACGCGCAGGCTCAGTGGCCACGGCTCATGGGCCCAGCCGCTCCGCGGCATGTGGGATCCTCCCGGACCGGGGCACGAACCCGTGTCCCCTGCATCGGCAGGCGGACTCTCAACCACTGCACCACCAAGGAAGCCCCTCTCTTCTGCCTTTTGACTATTGTAAATAATGCTTCTCTGAACATGCAAGTTCAAATATCTCTTTGAAAGAGATATTTGTTTTCAGTTTTTAGGTGTGTATACCCAGAAGTGGAATTGCTACATCATATGGTAATTCTATTTTTAATTTCTTGAGGAGCTGCCATACTGTTTTCCATAGTAGCTGCACCATTTTGCATTCCCACCAAGAGTTCACAAGGGTTCTGATTTCTCCACATCTTCGCTAACACTTGTTATTTTGTTTTTGTGTGTGTGTGTGTGTGGTTTTTTTGGGTAATAGTCATCCTAATGGGTACAACATAGTATCTCATTGTGGTTTTGATTTACCTTTCTCTAATGGTTACTTATGTGGAGCATCTTTTTATTTGCTTGTTGGTCACTTGTATATCTTCTTTGGAGAAATTTTTACTGAAGTCTTTTGACCATTTTTAAATCTAGTTGTTTGTTTTTGTTGTCAGATTGTAGAAGTTCAGTCTATATTCTGGATATTAATCCTTTATCAGATACATGCTTTGTACATATTTTCTCCCATTCTGTGGGCTGCCTTTTCACTCAATTGCTTGTGTCCTTTCCGGCACACGTGTTTTTTAATTGTGATGTAGTCCAATTTATCATTTTTTTTTTCTGTTGTCTGCTTCTGGAGTCATACCAAGAAATCATTGCCAGATACAATGTCTTAAAGTTTTTCTCCTATATTTTCTTGCAAGAGTTTTATAGTTTTAGCTTTTACACTTCGGTCTTTGATCTGTTTTAATTTTTGTATATGGTATGAGTTAAGGGGCCAGCTGCATTCTTTTGCTTGTGGATATCCATTTTTCCTAGCACCATTTGTTGGAAAGACTGTCTTTTCCTCATTGAATGGTCTTGGCACTCTTATTGAAAATTATTTCACCATATATGCATGGGTTTATTTTTGGGCTTACTGTTCTAATCTGTGGGTCTTTTTTGTCTGTCTTTATGCCAATACCACATTGTTTTGATTACTGTAGCTTTACAGTAAGTTTTGAAATTAGGAAATGTGAGTCTTCCAACTTTGTTCTTCTTTTTCAAGATTGTTTTGGCTATTCAGGGTTTCTGGAGATTCTATATGAATTTTTCAATTTTTGCAAAAGAAAATATGGTGTTGGTATTTTGCTAGGGATTGCATTACATCTGGTTAGTATTGACATCTTAACAATATAAATCTTCCAATCCATAAACGCTGAATGTCTTCCCATTTATTTGTGTCTTCTTTAATTTCTGTCAGCAACATTTTGTAGTATTCAGTGTATGTCTTTTGCCTCCTTGGCAAAATTTAAATTTATTCCTAAGTATTATATTCTTTTTAATGTGATTATAAATGGAATTGTTTTCTTAATTTCCTTTTTGTACTGTTCATTTTAAATGTATAGAAATGCAACTGATTTTGTGTGTTGGTTTTGTATCCTGCAACTTTGCTGAATTCTTTTATTAGTTCTAATTGTTTGCAGAATCTTTAGGATTTTCTAACATATAAGATCATGTCATCTGTAAACAGAGATAACTCTTCTTTTCTTTCCAATTTGGATACCTTTTATTTCTCTTTCTTGCCTAATGCTCTGGCTAGGGCTTCCAGTACTGTGTTGAATAGAAGTGGTGAAAATGGGTGTCCTTGTCTTATTTCTGCTCTTAAAAACAGGAGGGAGTGTTTTTTAATCCTCCTCCATCCTTTAATCCTTCTCCATCATTAACAGCAAAGTGTTTTGGATTTTTGTTTGTTTTTTCATTCTGTATGAATGTGAAGCCTTTAAAGGGGCTGAGGATGCAGGCAGAGGCTGTGGAAATCCTGGTGAGGCGGGGAAAGGAAGGATGCTGATGGGCATTGCTAAGGGAAACACAAGGAAATGGGGAATAAGTGTGTGGCTGAGCCGTGCCCCCAGGAGTGGGGTTACACCAACTACTGGTGGCCTGGTCCATACAAGCTCCTTCCCCTCTAAGCCCAGGGGACCCCTTCCCCATCCCCACTCCACCAGGGCCCCTTCTGCCTATGGCTCCCTGCTCACCTGTCTGCTGGGGTCTTTGCTCCAGTGGAGAGCCAGGGTAGGGTAGCCCCAGTCTCACTGAGGAAAAGGTCGTTTGGAACCTGAGCTCTGCTTTCTTCACATTTTTTCCTCCACACAGGAAGTTTTAAATCCCACACTCCAGTTACCATAAAATGACACCACAGGGATTAAACAGGCTTTTATAAATTGTTGATTAGATTTGACACCGCCCCCCAACATAGCCTGGAGTTTCCAGAAAATGACGATTTTAAACTAAACCCTCAAGTAAACTGGAGCCATCTTGACTCATGGCAGAAACATTCACCAGTATTTTTCTCTAACTTTATATTTGTTTCCAGCTGAGAATCAACCTTCTTTGTGATGAGGGGGATTTCCTGTTTACATGAACTCTTTCATGGCTCTGGTGCAGTTTTCATTCCACAAGAATTAAAAAATACGGTGAAAAAAAACCCAAAATGCTCAGGGGGAGCAAAGCCTTGCTTTGTGGCATCCCTGGGCTTTTACTTTGCTGGTTTTTTAAAGTCAGATTTCACTCTCAGAAACAAAAACATAATTGAATATTGGGAGACTTGGGACCTCTGATTACAATGGACACATGCTACACTCCAGTCCTATGGGGTGTCATTTTCCTCCAAATCTAGTGAAATTCCCAGAAAAGCAGATAATGCTACAGAAGCTATATTTTCAATGGAAAAGAAAAAAATCATGTCTCTGTTTGAGGTCTAGCTGAATAGATTTTTATTTGTTTGGAAAGGAAAAATAAAGTCTCCTGATACAGAAGTGATAACTTTAGAAATGCAAGGGATATTATTGCCCTTGGGCATTTACAAATTTATAAATTATCTACATGAACGTGCTTCCTTGACATGGGTTATAAAACAGGTGCAGTATTGGTGTTCAGACAAGATGGTGAATTAAATTTGCATAAGCATTTATGTAGACAAAGAACTTTAGATAACAAAAGACCCTAAAAATCGTTGAATCCTAGCACCTAACTTTACAGAAGGGGAACACCAAGTCCTAGAAAAGTTAAATTATGTGTCCAGGTTCTTACAGCTCACATACTTCACGTCTGAGGACCTGTGGGCCATTTATTTAGATGTTGCTGGGGTGAATAATAGTTATGTTTGATTTTAATCTCACATCACTAGTTGCTTTTTGTCCCCTTTCTGGAGAGAAAGCAGTCTAATCTAGCAGGAAAGACATTTCGTGTTTTTGTTTGTTTTTATGAGATATGAGAGATTGTAAATTGTACTTTTATGACTGAGTTGTTTTTACCTATTTGGATTTTTCTTTTTAGTTTGTTGCTTCCCATGTGTTACCTGCTCTAATTTCAAACATCTTTTTCTAATTTTTTCAAATTAAATAAGTAAAAAACAAAAAAACCCCCAGAAACCAGAAAACAAAACAGCATCATCTTTGCTCTTTTTGCTCTTGACATCACAGAGGACAGTGTCACCTGAAAAAAGCTTGAGTAAAACAGTGATCCAGAGGAGCTGGACTCTGAGACCTTAAAGAACTGATTTTGCTCATAGTTATCTTTTTATGGGTTTGTCCAAGTGTGGTTATGATTTATAAAAAACATGTCTTAAGTTGAATAGAGCTCTTTTGATGAGAATTTTTTTAAAGTCTGTGATTAAAAGAAAAATAGTTCCCACTGTGCTGGAAACCTTCTCTACTTCATACCATTCAGGGTCCCCACATAGTTTGTGAAGTAAGCTCCTTGATCCCATTTTACAGATGGGTAAACACAGGCTCTGAGAAGTTAAGTAAGCTTGTCCCAAGTCACAGAGTTCGTAAGTGGGGCCAGAGCCAAGATTTGAAACCAGGAGCAGACTTCCCATGCCACATCCCAAACACAGAGCAGATGCTGGGAGAGACCCGAGCCCCTTGGGGTGCAAGGAAGGAAACTGAGGCCCAGAGAAGCCACAGAGCTGCCTCGTTAGTGTCTGGGATGGTGGCCCAAGCTTCCCGACTTTCCCACAACTCCAGGGTTCCTCGAAGACCAGCAGTGGAGAGGCTGGATCTTGAATTGGGGAACACTACAATGAGTAGAATTTGGACTGGGGAGCATATTAAGTCAAAAGGTACGAATACCCAAGAGAACATTGAAAGTAACTTAAAAGAGAAGACAGGGGACTTCCCTGGTGGCACAGTGGTTAAGAATCTGCCTGCTGGTGCAGGGGACACGGGTTGGAGCCCTGGTCCGGGAAGATCCCGCGTGCCATGGAGCAACTAAGCCCGTGTGCCACAAATACTGAGCCCACGAGCCACAACTACTGAGCCCGCGCGCTGCAACTACTGAAGCCCACGCACCTAGAGCCCATGCTCCGCAGCAAGATAAGCCACCGCAATGAGAAGCCCGCGCACTGCAACGAAGAGTAGCCCCCACTCGTCGCAACTGGAGAAAGCTCACGCACAACAACGAAGACCCAACTCAGACAAAAAATTTTTTTTTAATTTAAAAAAAAAAAAAAGAAAGGGCCATGCAGCTGACCCTGTGAGAATGCTAATGGCAGTGTTTCGGAGGATCTATCCACTTGGGTCACCGCAAAGCGGTACGAGGAGACCTGCCTGGTGATGTTCTTTGCAATTCTGTGTCCAAAGAAGCGGTGTCGGGCCCGGGAGGGGATTGCAGTGCGGACGGGGAGGGTGTCTGATTTCTGGCTCAGTTCTCACTATATCAGCCAGTTCTACAAGACAAATGCTGCATCTTGTGTGTCAAAGCGAGACCAGGCATTCAAAGCCCAGATAAAAGTGATCTTCACAATAATAATAACAACAGTAGTTACTCTCCATCGTGTGCTGCCCTGCAGCTAAGGGCACTTCCGGTTATGTTAGTGAGTCTTCCAGTCATTAAGCTGAAGGATTGTGATAGATATCAAAAAAGCACACAGTCAGCAAAACCAGATGCTGAGGAACAGTGTTGAAGGACACCTCTGGCTTGTTTTTTCAGAGGCTCACTTCTGAGCGTGGCTGGCCCCCGGCCAGTGTGGAAGGGAGGAGGAACGGAGTAGGCAGCTCATGGGGCAGCTTCTCTGGGCCAGGCCCTGGGCTGGACGTGCCACCGATGTCAGCTCAGCCCATTCTTACTACATCCTGGGATGAGCTGTTACTTCCCACTGTTCATGGATCAGCAGAACTGAACTTCAGGCGGATGTAATTCACTGGCTTGGGATCCCAAGGTGAGAAGATATGGAAGCCGGGATTTGAGTGAGGAATGTGATTCCAAATCCCAGGACCCGTGACGCCTTCCAGGAAGAAAAACATTCATTTTGGCCGCACTTGTCAAACTGTAGCCAAGCCGAGAGCCTCAGATAAGTAAGCATCCCCAGATCCAAAAGTTAGAAATTGGAGTATATTTACAAACCTGAACACTTAAGAGATTTTCTAAAATAAAACCTTTGGGGGCTTCCCTGGTGGCGCAGTGGTTGAGAGTCCGCCTGCCGATGCAGGGGACGCGGGTTCGTGCCCCGGTCCGGGAAGATCCCACATGCCGCAGAGCTGCTGGGCCCGTGAGCCATGGCCGCTGAGCCTGCGCGTCCAGAGCCTGTGCACCGCAACGGGAGAGGCCACAACAGTGAGAGAACCACGTACCACAAAAAAAAAATAAAAAAAAAAAATAAAAAAAAAAGATTATTTAAAATAAAACCTTTGCTGCTGAGACCGTGCAGCCACACCACACTTCTAAAAGTATCACAGCTATTGCTTACAGAGCTCAAGTCAGTGCGGTTGATTTGGTTTCGATCGGTACCAGCATATTTTGTGCCTCGAGGGAAAGAAGACACCAAATCTCAAGTCAGCCCAAGCCTAGCAAAACCCACCCCACTTGGGGAGTCCGAATGTTTGCCCTAAAAAAACACTGTTATGGCTGGTGTAATAGTTGAGTCTTTCTCCTCCCTGTGAGCGCCTCTTTAATAGATACTAGCTTTCATTTCTGATTATAAAGGTACTATCTACTTATACACAATTAGAACAATTCCAAAAAATTCAGAGATGAAAATATAAAACACTGAAGCTCATTGATGGAATTCTTGGGCCAGAGTGGAATGTGATTCAGAGCATGAGTTGGTAATGGAGAAGATATTTCTTGAGAAACTTCATCCGTCGTGGAGGCAGCTATATAATTGGGGCTCTGTTCAAAGGAAGGCATTAAAATAACCTGGAAGCAGTCGTTTCCCAGGGCTGTTTGCAGAGATAGCTTCCCATCACGGTCATGAATTTCTGGGTTTTGAAGAAGCACTGTCTCCCCAAAAGTGCAATCACAAGGGGCCATGGTGTTTCATTCTTTGCTGAGACATCCCGTGCCCTGCCCTCCTCTGAACCTAGGGTGTCATAAATCTCAGGTCAAACCAAGTGTGGACGGGGGTATCACCGTGGGACCCCCGTGGAGCAATGCAGTTAGGTGAAGCACGCAGCCTCCAGGAGATGGCTAGGGCTGAAACAAGAGGCTGGCGGAGAGGCGGTGCTGTGTGGAGAACAAGAGCGTGTGCTGTAAAGCCACGGGGCCTCACTCGCTAGCTGTGCGTATCGAGGCAAATGAATGAACGTCTCTGAGCCCCAGTTTCTTCATACGTGAAATGGGGCTAAGAACAGCCCCTGCCACAAAAGAGAGAATTAGAGTTACGCGTGCGTAACAGTTCAGTCTGATGGGCAGTGAGGACGATAATGGAGGTCCTGAATGGGGGGCAGGGCCTCCGTGCATTTTACGCCAGGTTTCCCAGTAACAGAGAGACGCAGGGCAGCCACAGCCTGACCGGATGGTTGCGTTTGTTTGGAGAGGTTAGTAGATAAACCCCAGACTTTCGGAGCTTAACACATAAAGGTGTATGTCTGGCAGTGCGTGTTGGACAGCTCTTCTGCAGGTCGGGGCTCAGTGCCCCGGGCTGTCCTTTACTGCAGCAAGTCACCAGGAACACACAGTTACAAGGTCACTGCAGGAGGGGCGAAGGGGCTGCAGAGTGGGATGGTTAAATCCCACGTCTAAGAGGGACCCACGTTAACTACCACCCCCATTTAGCTGGACAGAACCCAATCCCAGAGACTCCCCAGATGCAAGAAGGTCTGAGAAATAGACGGGGCACGTGGGTGCTTGGGGAGCAGCCGTGGCCTCTGCCACAGGGGCTGCTGTGCTGGACGCAGTGCTGTTGGATCACCTACTTATTATACTGCTAGGTATAATCATAGAGCGCAAGAGAGAGAGCACCGACTGTGACTTTGAACGGGTGAGGCTGGGGAAACCATGTCCTGGCTTCGGGCATCTGTTTAGAAAAGCAGCAGTGTTGCGTCACCTGGAAATCCTGCTCCCACATCCCCTTCACCTTGCTTTGACAAGAGGCAGATGCCAACAGAGGAGGATGGTGTGCTACTCGGTTTTGTTTTTTCCAGGAAAGGTGTATCCAGGTGGAAATATGTGGCCAGTCTCCCTAACCTGTGCTTGCACTTACAATGCCCCTCACAGCGAAGGGTGCAAAGCCTTCATGCAGACATATGCACTGAAGGTTGTTGACCATCAAAGGTCCCACGATCAAGGCCCCAGATCATCCCAGAAATGTTAACGTTTCTCCTGACAGGCGTCTTACTTAAGGGAGAGTGATTTAGAACACATTTTAAATAAAGCCCTGTTTAATTCTTTGAGGTTTTAGTGCCTAAATGGTTAGGGGTTCCTTATCTGGGCTCTGTGACCAGATCCCACAGACCCACATTAGACAAAGTAGATATTTACAGGAGAATTAGTCATAAAATATTCAGTGGATTGATTGCACTAGAGTGGCCTTTCTCACAGAGCTCCTTGAGGGAAGGGTCCAGCTGGAGCCTGCCTGTTCCTGGCCGTGTGCCCAGCATCTAACCCCATGCCAGGCATGAAATGTGTATTTTAAAATGTTGATTATTGTAAAATAATGAAATTTAAAAATAACTGTTGATTTGATGAACTGATCTCTCCAAGAATTCAAAACGGCTGTGATCTTGTGTGTAAATGTGCATCTTTCTCTCCTGCGTTCAAAACGCTTCCCTTGCTCCTGGGTAGGACGTGAGCTTTGCGTGGCGTCTTCTGAAACAGGACCCAGGTGGATTGTCCTTGTCTGAATCACTAAGGTGGGCCCTACCTGGTGAACGGGTGCATTGATCTCAGCCCCTCAATGAGTATTTCGTGGGCTCCACTGCACACCTGGATGCTGGGACGCCAGCTCCTGCCTGTAATGGGTGGGGTGGGGTGGGGACGTGGAGCACCCACCAGCCTTGTGGCAGAGTGAGGGGCTGGGGAGGCGCCCGTGAGCCGTGTCCACGTCTCCACAAATGACAGCTCCTTCCACACGCGACCTCACCCAAGGATTCACCGCAGAGAGGATGCTGGGGGTCGGTGTCGGGTGTTCAGAGCCCCACCGTGGCAGCGGGAGGGATTCTGTCGAATTCAACTCCAGCTCAGCCCGCTGCCCTGATTTCTCTGTTGCATCAGGAAACAACAAATGTTCCCCTGTTGTTCGAGTGCTGGCTGGAAGAGGCTTCCGCGGTGAACAGGGTTTATGTTAGTGTGGTTCCCTCACGCTGAACTCCCTCCCACAAATATTTACAGAGACGTTGCTGTGTCCGCACGCCTGGGTCAGAGAAAGCCGAAGGTCCTCCTCACCACCCGCCCTTTAAATACTCAGCCGCAGCCCCACCAGTGGCCCAGACTCTGCTCGACACTCCCATCGGGACCTGCTCGGGAGCCTCCCACACGGTGGGGGCATTGCATCCACGACCCCTGTCCTTCTCGCCCTGTTTGGGGCCGCCTGCCTTGCTCTGACCTGGACGATGACGGTCCCACTGGAGGCTCTGGGAGGCTGGAGGAGAGGCCCCCCCGGGAGGCTGCCTCACTCCGGGTGCCTCTAGAAGCAGGCCCTGAGCAGAGATCCGAGTGTAAGTGACTCATCGGGGGAGGGGGGTGTTGGGGCCGGGGAGCCCTAGGGAACACCAGGAGGGGAGCGGGGGAGCTGGAAGGCAGCCGATCCAGGGTGTGTGATCTGTCAAATCAGCCTGCGGACAAGGTCGGTGTCAACCTGACTCCGTCACCCTGCTGAGGGTGAGCGCTGGGGGGGCCCAGGATTCCGATGCCTGCTCCCAGCAGGCCTGAATGGGGGCTGTTTGGCGGTGGGGGGGGGCATTCCTAGCCCTCAGGCCTGCCGTGCCCCCGGGAGGGGCCTGTCCTCCTCTCCCCCAGCCACAGATATCCTCCGGTGCTGGGGGGACAGCGTCTCCTGCAGGGTGTGTCTGAACAGGGCTGGCACCGAGGCCGGGAGCGCCCTCCTCCAACCCCGAGGATTATCTGAATTTAGGCGGAAACTTGGATATCCCAGGGCAGCTTGAAACCCAGATGTGGCTTTCCCAATTACTTCTGCTACCTGAGGTTTCATTCAGGGTGGCAGATAGTGTCAGGGGCTCTGCCCTCTGCTGATTTGGTGGGGGCAAGTTGGGATGTTTTGGTGACAGCTGATGATATTTAAGAATTTTTGCTCCAGTCTGCTTTAGTTGTCAGAAGGTCTTTTAAACAATTGGTTTTGTGGGTGCGTGTGTGAAGGCATGCTAGTGATGACAAAGCGTTCCACGTTTAAAAAGTTACCTATACTGCTGTGCTGAGACATTCTTGTATTGTGAAGAGTATGTAGGTTTGGGTAGAACAGACATATTTAATGCAGTAAATGGCATTTCGACATATAGAGCTCTGAGTTACAATAGAATGCTGGTTGCTTAGGTCCAAATATCTTTGCGTAACTTCCCAAAAAAATAACCCGAATCAACAAATGGAGCAAAGAAAACCATTGTTTACAGATGCCATCCATATTTCAAGGAGACAGAATTCTACAAACTTCCAAGTTACCTGTGATTAATGAGATAAACACCCAAGTCCAGCCAGGCAGCTCTGAAGCCCACCCCTGTCCGGAGCAGTGGGCAGAGATAGCAGAGAAAATGTGGAGAAAAGGACAGGAGTCTGGGGAGCCTGTGGTGACCTAGCCCAGAAAACATCACCCCTAGAAAGACAGGCCCCGTCCTGGGTGGAAATACTGGAATGCGTGTGGGACCCGAGGCTTCTAGACAGAAGGGGAACCTTGGAAGGTTGCCCCTTGGAGAAGATGTGGAGAAAGAACAGTGAAGGAGTCCTGCAGAGTTGAAAGCGCTCAGAATCCCCCTCGCCAAGAAATGCACTACGCAATAAAGAAACTGCACTTCACCAAAGCAACAGCAGGGGGCGCACTTGAATCAAGAAACCTCGTTAGCCACCTCAGGCCCCGTCCCTTGTCTGTGTCAGCTCACTGCCGGTCCAGGAAAGAATATTATAAAAGGAACAGAATGCCGCAGGCAACATGCACGCAGAGCTGCAATCAGAAGAAAGCAAGAGTTTGAGAATCAGAACGTTTCAGGGGTTAAATGAAACCCCTCTCTAAACACACATATATACCCCAAAGCAGAAGAAAACGGCAGTGTTCCAACATTAGTTAATTAAATATCCTGAGATAAGCATTTTCTTTTAAAAGTTTTTGATTCAAGGTTGTGATACATATATTTGTCATATATATATTTGTGTATGTGTATATATATGTTTATATATGGCAACCTTGAATCAAAAGATTTTAAAAATCAGAACTAAAATGGACAAAACCCAGGAAGATGTGAAATGAGAGTTGGCTGAACCCAGGAGAAGAAGTGAGCTTCAGTTTGCAGATGGTAATGTTGTCCTTGGGACCGTCCCTTCCGAGGACAGCAGACTGACCAATCACCTGGCACCTGCTGTGTTGCACTTTCTTTCCTAAACTGCAGCCCAAGGCAAGCATTCCTTGCCCACAACTGTACTTACTGTCTCATCCAATGAGAAACAGTTTATAAAGCCAGTCTTGGTGATGGTTTGTTTTTACTTTCCAAGTTCTCTATTAAATGAGACTCTAGGAAATACCCAAATACTATCTAAGGGCAAGTCAAGTGCTATTTGTTAAGAAGATAAAACTTGCCAAGGAGAGTGTCATCTCCCTTGATAATATGTCAGAATTTCAGAGATAACAAACTTTTCAGAGATGTTTCCAATTTGCATTGAATGATCACGACAACTTCAAGTTCACAAAGTACTTTCCACATGTTGTATTATCTTTAAAGTTGCATAGGGGCTAACACACAAGGATATGATGGTTTCTTCCCCTCCTCTGTGTGACAAGCAGCTTAGAAATGCTTTGCCTGGGGCTTCCCTGGTGGCGTAGTGGTTGAGAGTCCGCTTGCTGATGCAGGGGACGTGGGTTCGTGCCCCGGTCCGGGAAGATCCCACATGCCGCGGAGCGGCTAGGCCCGTGAGCCATGGCCGCTGAGCCTGTGCGTCCGGAGCCTGTGCTCCGCAACAGGAGAGGCCACAACAGCGAGAGGCCCGCGTATCGCAAAAAAAAAAAAAAAAGAAATGCTTTGCCTGGTTTACGTACCTCGGAAATGAGAATGATGATGGCTTCCTTGTATGTGACATCTGCCGTACACAGCTAACCTTAGACTGGGGGAGGCTCATTTCTCTAAAGATGGATGCACCATCGTCACATGTTCTCTTTGCCCACCCTCCATCAAGAGATAAAGTCTCATCTCTTCCCTTTGAATCTGGCTAGGTTTGAGTCTCACTTGTAACCAGTAGAATGTGGCAAAAATAACACTGCCTTACTTCTGAGGATGAGTTGGAAAAGGTGATGCATTCTCCACCTTGCTCTCTGGACCATGCTGAGGCTGCCACGCTGTGAGGAAGCCCAGACTAGTCCATGGGAAGAGACTGCATGGTCTGAACCTACAAGAAGTAAGAGAAAGATGCCCTGCCACTCTCCACCTGTGCCAGCTGTCTCTCCGCCCCGCCCCCACCCCCCCCCCCCCCCCCCCCCCTATTTCCGCAGAATTCTACAAACTTCCAAGTTACCTGTGATTAATGAGATAAACACCCAAGTCCAGCCAGGCAGCTCTGAAGCCCACCCCTGTCCGGAGCAGTGGGCAGAGATAGCAGAGAAAATGTGGAGAAAAGGACAGGAGTCTGGGGAGCCTGTGGTGACCTAGCCCAGAAAACATCACCCCTAGAAAGACAGGCCCCGTCCTGGGTGGAAATACTGGAATGCGTGTGGGACCCGAGGCTTCTAGACAGAAGGGGAACCTTGGAAGGTTGCCCCTTGGAGAAGATGTGGAGAAAGAACAGTGAAGGAGTCCTGCAGAGTTGAAAGCGCTCAGAATCCCCCTCGCCAAGAAATGCACTACGCAATAAAGAAACTGCACTTCACCAAAGCAACAGCAGGGGGCGCACTTGAATCAAGAAACCTCGTTAGCCACCTCAGGCCCCGTCCCTTGTCTGTGTCAGCTCACTGCCGGTCCAGGAAAGAATATTATAAAAGGAACAGAATGCCGCAGGCAACATGCACGCAGAGCTGCAATCAGAAGAAAGCAAGAGTTTGAGAATCAGAACGTTTCAGGGGTTAAATGAAACCCCTCTCTAAACACACATATATACCCCAAAGCAGAAGAAAACGGCAGTGTTCCAACATTAGTTAATTAAATATCCTGAGATAAGCATTTTCTTTTAAAAGTTTTTGATTCAAGGTTGTGATACATATATTTGTCATATATATATTTGTGTATGTGTATATATATGTTTATATATGGCAACCTTGAATCAAAAGATTTTAAAAATCAGAACTAAAATGGACAAAACCCAGGAAGATGTGAAATGAGAGTTGGCTGAACCCAGGAGAAGAAGTGAGCTTCAGTTTGCAGATGGTAATGTTGTCCTTGGGACCGTCCCTTCCGAGGACAGCAGACTGACCAATCACCTGGCACCTGCTGTGTTGCACTTTCTTTCCTAAACTGCAGCCCAAGGCAAGCATTCCTTGCCCACAACTGTACTTACTGTCTCATCCAATGAGAAACAGTTTATAAAGCCAGTCTTGGTGATGGTTTGTTTTTACTTTCCAAGTTCTCTATTAAATGAGACTCTAGGAAATACCCAAATACTATCTAAGGGCAAGTCAAGTGCTATTTGTTAAGAAGATAAAACTTGCCAAGGAGAGTGTCATCTCCCTTGATAATATGTCAGAATTTCAGAGATAACAAACTTTTCAGAGATGTTTCCAATTTGCATTGAATGATCACGACAACTTCAAGTTCACAAAGTACTTTCCACATGTTGTATTATCTTTAAAGTTGCATAGGGGCTAACACACAAGGATATGATGGTTTCTTCCCCTCCTCTGTGTGACAAGCAGCTTAGAAATGCTTTGCCTGGGGCTTCCCTGGTGGCGTAGTGGTTGAGAGTCCGCTTGCTGATGCAGGGGACGTGGGTTCGTGCCCCGGTCCGGGAAGATCCCACATGCCGCGGAGCGGCTAGGCCCGTGAGCCATGGCCGCTGAGCCTGTGCGTCCGGAGCCTGTGCTCCGCAACAGGAGAGGCCACAACAGCGAGAGGCCCGCGTATCGCAAAAAAAAAAAAAAAAAAAAAAAATTAAAAAATTAAAAAATAAAATAAAATAAAATATAGCTACTCTAGGGCAGTCTGTTCAGTCTGTTAATAAACTTAATTTATCTCTTAAGTTTTATTTATTTAAAACTCTATACCCAGACTTCCCTGGTGGCACAGTGGTTAAGAATCCACCTGCCAATGCAGGGGACAGGGGTTCGAGCCCTGCTCCCGGAAGATCCCACGTGCCACGGAGCAACAAAGCCCGTGAGCCACAACTACTGAGCCCACGTGCCATAACTACTGAAGCCTGCGTGCCCAGAGCCCGTGCTCCGCAACAAGAGAAGCCACCGCAATGAGAAGCCCATGCACTGCAATGAAGGGTAGCCCCTGCTCGCCGCAACTAGAGAAAGCTCACGTGCAGCAACAAAGACCCAACACAGCCAAAAATAAATAAATAAATTTATAAATAAAATTTAAATTTAAAATATGAAATGTTTAAGGGGTTTTAGGCTGAGCATCCTGTGTGTGTGTGTGTGTGTGTGTGTGTGTGTGTCTGTCTGTCTTTGTATGTGTCTTTGTGTGTTTCTATGTGTGTGTGTCTTTGTGTACGTCTGTGTGTATTTATATGTACGTGTCTGTGTGTGTGTGTCTTTGTGTACATCTGTGTGTCTTTGTGTGTGTGTGTCTCTGTGTGTCTGTGTCTTTGTGTGTCTGTGTGTGTCTTTGTATGTGTCTTTGTGTCTGTGTCTGTGTGTGTGTCTTTGTGTATGTATGTGTCTTTGTGTACGTCTGTGTATATTTATATGTATGTGTCTTTGTGTGTATGTGTCTTTTTGTGTGTGTGTGTCTGTGTACATCTGTGCGTCTTTGTGTGTGTGTGTTTTTGTGTGTGTTCGTGTCTTTGTGTGTGTGTGTGTTTAGAATACGGCAAGTACACCAACCAAGGCATAGGAGACAGTAGTAACAGGAGCCCATGAGACTTTGAGGGCTGTTCCACAGAGAAATGGTGTCCAGTAGAAATATAATGTGAGCCACATGTCATTCTAAATTTTCTAGGAGTTACGTTAAAAAATGTTAAAAGAAATAGGTAAAATGAATTTTAATAATATATTTTACTTAATTCAATGTATTAAAATAGTTCAACATGCAGCGACATTAGTGAAAAATGGGTGCTGGAAGCAACATTGAATTCTAATTTGCTTGTGTGGCAAGAGCACTGGACACGTACAACTATAGCCTGATGTTAGGAGCACGGTAACTATTGAGATATGGCTGGGGATAGCAAGCCCCCTTTTCTATAAGGCCAGATAGGTTTATCAGCCTCCCTAGTACACTATTTTGTTAAATCCAAGTTGGAAATCTATGCCAGAATGCTAAAACTCAGTCAACAGGTATTAATGCAAATGCCTACTTCATGCTCCATACTGTGCGATGCACCAGGGTATATGGACGAAGGAAAAATTAAGACCAGCACCTCTGCACACATTGAAAATAGTGTAATTAAGCTCTAAAAGCTCTAAGTTTGGGGGTCCACAGTGTAATAATTTCAGGATATTTCAAGTAGACAAAATGCTGCCTGATAATATAGATGTGAAATCATGGTTAGTGGGCAAAGCAGAGCATACACAGACATATGTGCACACTGGGTGGACGGACATACGAGTTTGGCCTTTCCTGTTTTGTCAAATGAGAGATTGGAGTATAATAAAGATTTTCAAAATGGGCATCTGTAAGTATGGACTTATGCTCAGGGGTTCATGTATCCTCTTTGGGAATGTTTGAAGTGTGTTTTTATTTTAAGGATAACGGTTCATAATTCATCTAACTATATTCTGGGTCATCTAAGGCAATGATTATCAAACTGTGGGTCATGACTTCTAGTGGACTAGTGGCTTATGACTCATTAATGGGCATGTCCAGCATTGCTTTCAATAAAAGTGAATGGATTGGAAAACATCAGGATGTAAGAGTTAGGTACTGTTTTATAAAATGTTTGTTTCTGTGTTGTATGTGTGCGTGTAGGTCTGGGTCATGATGTGAACTGTATTAATGTGGGCAGACGTCCAAAGAGATTGAAAGCCGTTAATCGCTAGATCACTGGTTCTCGACCTTCACTCAACATTGGAATCACCCAATGGGCTTTGAAAATTAAGACTGTGTGGGTCCATCCCCAGAAATTCTGCTGTAATTGATTTCAGGTGTGACCTGGCCATGGGGCTTGCTTTGTTGCTTAAACCTTCTTAGCTGTGCAGCCAGGGGTGCGATCCTGGCAAGGGTTGAGCCTTGTAGCCAAGTCTTGCCAGGTAATTTCAGTCCTGCCTCTGGTTTGTGTTTCTTTAATTTGCCTTGGGGCCAAGTCTTCCCACAGATTGGAATTGTTGGAGGGTAGGAGGAGGGAACAGGGGGGCTGAGGGCATAGATGCTTTGCCCCGGTGAAGGCAAGTGCAGTCTAGGGGGGCAAGTGGATGAAGTTCACAGAGGTTCAGGTAGAGACACATGGGTTGGGGTGAGGAGAACACAGAGAGTGGAAGAGAGGTTGGTATCATCTGAATCGTGTGAGCAGTTTCACCTGCTCTTCCCCTCGGAGTCTGCGACTTCCCCAGGTGGTCTGTGTGTGGGTGCCTCTCCATACAGCAGCTTACCTTGAAGGGTGACCCTTGACTGATTCTCTTCTGTTAGCCCTTCCCTCACAGAAGATGCAACTCCACTATACTCACGTCACAAGGGATGAGTTTCAGCAGAACAACATCATCTCTTACATTAAATTAATCTTGTTACTTCTAATCGTATTGGTTACATTCTTGTTCTTTTTTTTTTTTTTTTTTTTTGCGGTACGCGGGCCTCTCACTGTTGTGGCCTCTCCCGTTGCGGAGCACAGGCTCCGGACGCGCAGGCTCAGCGGC
>NC_041227.1:44694676-44707737 GCF_002837175.3 Physeter macrocephalus | reverse complement strand
GATGGCTTCCTTGTATGTGACATCTGCCGTACACAGCTAACCTTAGACTGGGGGAGGCTCATTTCTCTAAAGATGGATGCACCATCGTCACATGTTCTTTTGCCCACCCTCCATCAAGAGATAAAGTCTCATCTCTTCCCTTTGAATCTGGCTAGGTTTGAGTCTCACTTGTAACCAGTAGAATGTGGCAAAAATAACACTGCCTTACTTCTGAGGATGAGTTGGAAAAGGTGATGCATTCTCCACCTTGCTCTCTGGACCATGCTGAGGCTGCCACGCTGTGAGGAAGCCCAGACTAGTCCATGGGAAGAGACTGCATGGTCTGAACCTACAAGAAGTAAGAGAAAGATGCCCTGCCACTCTCCACCTGTGCCAGCTGTCTCTCCGCCCCGCCCCCACCCCCCCCCCGCTCCCGCCCTTTATTCCAGCTCCAGGTCCTTCCTCTGTGGCTGCAGTCACATTGAAGACTCTCATCTGGAACCACCCTGCCAAGCCCTGCCTGAATTCCAGACCCTCAGAAACCAGAGAGAGAATAGAATTATGGCTGTTTCAAGCCACTGACTCTTGTGGTGATTTGTTATGCAGTGATGGGTATCTAGAATGAATGGAGCCTCAGTGACTAAACAAATAAGGACTGTTTTGAAGAAGGAGTAACTATGCCTAATACCTTTTGTAGTGGTTTTGTTTTGGATAATTTTTAACCGGAACGTCTCTAGATGTAGCTTACAAACTGACCTTTCTACTGGAAAAGAACTGAGTTATTTTCAGGAGGTTTTCTTTTTTGTAGTTTTAGAGCTTTAAATATCTACTGCTTTTGGCAAAAGTAGGTGATAGGAGAGAATGCTGGAGAGATCTGTTTACCTTGTCCTCGAATGGGGTAACCCTCCAAAAACGCAGCAACTGAGAACATGGGTGCCATCCTCGAGCTTTCCGTTGAAGCCCAAGGTTGGGTGGCTCCCACATTGGCTGCATGATGAGCAACTTGCCTAATGTCCTAGGTCACAATGGAGAGAAGTGACCTCAGACAGAGGGCTGGAACGAGATTTCATTCCTAATGGCGCAGTGGCCATGCTCTGGATTCCCCCTGGCCTGCCCCTGGAACCTCAGACTCAACTCATCCAAAAGTGAAATAATCACACACCCACTCAATTCCTCTAGTTTTAATAAGCCCAGCGGTCAGGATGCCTGCTTCCCACACAGGAAACTTGACCCCTGGCCTTGTCGATCACAAGGGCAGCTGTTAACCACTTGTCCTTCATTCTCTGTTTATGTGGGTTTGTGGGGAGGGGACTTCTATGCTGAAACAGAAATACACATTCCTGTTAATTTTTCAACTAGTGTTGGACTTTTCCACTTAGACTCAACTTATCTAAAAATATAATAATAGTCATCTGCCTGCACCAGCTCCTTCTCACGGCATCCTTGTCCTTTCGGGGGCCCTTTTGGAGCTTCCTCATGTACAGCAGTTGCCTTCTGTAACAGCTCTCGTGTCTGATACCGTCTTTCCTAGTTCAAGGTCATAGTTCATGGTTCAGGTCTTCATTATCTGCCCTAAGTGGCCCTTCCATCTCCAGCACCCCACCCCGACACAGACTTCGGTGGCTCCCCTAGGTTTACATTGTACAGTGGAAGCCCCACCCTTGGTCCGGGCCCTTTCCTGGACTGCCTGTCCACTCACATCCCCAGTCCTCCCAAGGCCAACTGGTGTTCTAATGCTTTGACCTTGGCACATCTGCTTTTGGCTGAGTGGTTTTCTCTAAAATGCCTTTCCTCTTGCTCCCCCATTGAAACTCCACTCATCTGCATCTCTTTCAGATGCTCACATTTAAAAACAGGGCCCTGTTTGTGTCCCTGCAGTGTCCAGCTGAGACCTTGAGCAAAATCCAGCAAATATTTATTAAAGTGAATATACAAGTGAACTACTAGCCCTTTCCTTAACTGGCAGAATAGAAACAGAAATGGTTGCAGAATTACCACGGATGTATCTGCATTCCTAGAAATGCTGGTCATTTCTGAAGTTAAGAAGATGTTTCCATAATAGTGAACCTATTTATTCGAGAAAATTATTTAAAACAATCTTGTAGATCTTATTTAATTTAATCTTACATGTTTAAGCAAAGGTCAAAGAATCTAATTTAATGAGTTAGTACAGTGCTAAGGTTTGGATTGTCAAAGGGCAACAAAATTCTTGATTTGTCCTTTGAAAGAAAACATATCAGAATTAAAGAGGATCCACCAGGAGAGGAGGTATGCCCCTCCCCTGGAAGTGAGAAAAATTTCATAAAGTCCTGGCAACCTGGCTTCTGAGGGAAAAACCGAGATCATTGCATAAGGAAAGTTAACTAATAGGTCTATTTTAAAGTAATCGGAAGCAATCTAAAATTTCTCAATTACACAAAAGTCCTTGGAAAGGGAATAGAAAATATATAGCAAATTTGAATCCTTATTTTTCATAGGTATTGTAACTTCTATTAATATTACCAAAAAGTAAATTATTCCTTGGGATAAATGTTCCTAGAACTGTTAACAGGAGATGTTTTTGGGAAATGTTACTATTCTCATGCAAAGCCAGCATTTGGAATGATTTATCTATTGGTACGACTATGGGTCTTCATTCTGACTTTTTTTTGTGCCCACTCAGACAATAAAATAGCTAAAGGATAGAGTCTTCTAGACTTACCAGCAATGTTCGTGTGTTGGAAATACCCGTAATTACTCTCCTAATTCCTTACATATTTCCTTCCTTCCCTCCCCCATCAGTTTCTTCTCAGGCAGTTTTCTGTGGTTGGGTAGGTGGGGGTCAGGATGCCCTCTAGGGACAAGGTCAAGGACAGGGTCAACCTGACAGCATGAGCTGAACGAGAAAAACTAAGAAGGTCCTCACAGGTGGCCCTGCCGGAGGGGACCTTAGACGCCCAGCTGCTCTCCTTTGCCGCCCCTTTTAGGTTCCGCCTGTCAGCAGCGGGCGTCCACACCAATTTCCCCAATTCCCTTTTCAACAGCGAAAGTTTATTATTTGTAAAAGGTGGTGAGAGGAGGACATTCAAATATATAATATGCTGTATATTAGTCAAACACTGACTGAGGTCCCAAAGTGCCGTGTTCCATGAAGACTTAAGCAAGAGCAGAGTTCATCCTGGTCTTCATAGGAAATTGTGTGGATCAGACAAAATCAAGATCATGATAGTACAACATAGTAATCCATGCTGTGGAAAGGCATGTAAACGAAGATGTATTAACCAAGTTCAGTGAGGCTTCAAAGGAGTGAGGGACACGTGACACACGGGACCCAGAGCAGACTTGGGGAGGGGGCAAGGGCCACCAAGGGGGTTAAAGGTGGGGACAGTGGTGGCAGATCTGGGTTTTGCCATGACCAGCTCATGGTGCTAAGCAGCTCACTTCACTTTGTCCTGCTTTAAATTGAGACTCTAATGCTGCTTGCCTTATGAGGCTGCTGTGATGGTGTAAGGGAGTCGGGGGGAAAGCAATTGGCGTAGTGCCTGGCGTGCCATCAGTCCCGCATATGCGCCGGCGGTGACCTGCTGTATTTTGAGATAGATCTTAAGGGAAAGCCTGGATTGGAGCAGGAGTTGGCAGCAGAGGGTAAGGGGTTTTAGGCTGAGCATCCTGTGTGTGTGTGTGTGTGTGTGTGTGTGTGTGTGGATTCGTGTCCTTCTTCCTGCACCGTGATTTGGTTGACACCCCCAGTTCTCCGTTTCCTCTTTCTCAAGAAGCAGATGAAGGCTCCCAACAGAACGGCAGCTAGAGATGAGAAGAGAGGAACTTCTAAGATGAGAATGTGTATGTGGGTGTTTGTGTCTGTGTCTGTGTCTTTGTGTGTGTGTCTCTGTGTGTGTCTGTGTCGGTGTGTGTATGTGTCTTTGTGTACGTCTATGTGTATTTATATGTACGTGTCTTTGTGTGTGTGTGTCTTTGTGTGTGTCTTTGTATATGTGTGTCTGTCTGTGTCTCTGTGTGTCTGTGTCTTTGTGTGTCTGTGTGTGTCTTTGTATGTGTCTTTGTGTCTGTGTCTGTGTGTGTGTCTTTGTGTATGTATGTGTCTTTGTGTACGTCTGTGTATATTTATATGTATGTGTCTTTGTGTGTATGTGTCTTTTTGTGTGTGTGTGTCTGTGTACATCTGTGCGTCTTTGTGTGTGTGTGTTTTTGTGTGTGTTCGTGTCTTTGTGTGTGTGTGTGTTTAGAATACGGCAAGTACACCAACCAAGGCATAGGAGACAGTAGTAACAGGAGCCCATGAGACTTTGAGGG
Organism: Physeter macrocephalus; assembly: GCF_002837175.3. Lineage (NCBI taxonomy): Eukaryota > Metazoa > Chordata > Mammalia > Artiodactyla > Physeteridae > Physeter > Physeter macrocephalus. Next base: position 44,703,465 of record NC_041227.1, on the reverse strand, counting down.
CTGTTCCACAGAGAAATGGTGTCCAGTAGAAATATAATGTGAGCCACATGTCATTCTAAATTTTCTAGGAGTTACGTTAAAAAATGTTAAAAGAAATAGGTAAAATGAATTTTAATAATATATTTTACTTAATTCAATGTATTAAAATAGTTCAACATGCAGCGACATTAGTGAAAAATGGGTGCTGGAAGCAACATTGAATTCTAATTTGCTTGTGTGGCAAGAGCACTGGACACGTACAACTATAGCCTGATGTTAGGAGCACGGTAACTATTGAGATATGGCTGGGGATAGCAAGCCCCCTTTTCTATAAGGCCAGATAGGTTTATCAGCCTCCCTAGTACACTATTTTGTTAAATCCAAGTTGGAAATCTATGCCAGAATGCTAAAACTCAGTCAACAGGTATTAATGCAAATGCCTACTTCATGCTCCATACTGTGCGATGCACCAGGGTATATGGACGAAGGAAAAATTAAGACCAGCACCTCTGCACACATTGAAAATAGTGTAATTAAGCTCTAAAAGCTCTAAGTTTGGGGGTCCACAGTGTAATAATTTCAGGATATTTCAAGTAGACAAAATGCTGCCTGATAATATAGATGTGAAATCATGGTTAGTGGGCAAAGCAGAGCATACACAGACATATGTGCACACTGGGTGGACGGACATACGAGTTTGGCCTTTCCTGTTTTGTCAAATGAGAGATTGGAGTATAATAAAGATTTTCAAAATGGGCATCTGTAAGTATGGACTTATGCTCAGGGGTTCATGTATCCTCTTTGGGAATGTTTGAAGTGTGTTTTTATTTTAAGGATAACGGTTCATAATTCATCTAACTATATTCTGGGTCATCTAAGGCAATGATTATCAAACTGTGGGTCATGACTTCTAGTGGACTAGTGGCTTATGACTCATTAATGGGCATGTCCAGCATTGCTTTCAATAAAAGTGAATGGATTGGAAAACATCAGGATGTAAGAGTTAGGTACTGTTTTATAAAATGTTTGTTTCTGTGTTGTATGTGTGCGTGTAGGTCTGGGTCATGATGTGAACTGTATTAATGTGGGCAGACGTCCAAAGAGATTGAAAGCCGTTAATCGCTAGATCACTGGTTCTCGACCTTCACTCAACATTGGAATCACCCAATGGGCTTTGAAAATTAAGACTGTGTGGGTCCATCCCCAGAAATTCTGCTGTAATTGATTTCAGGTGTGACCTGGCCATGGGGCTTGCTTTGTTGCTTAAACCTTCTTAGCTGTGCAGCCAGGGGTGCGATCCTGGCAAGGGTTGAGCCTTGTAGCCAAGTCTTGCCAGGTAATTTCAGTCCTGCCTCTGGTTTGTGTTTCTTTAATTTGCCTTGGGGCCAAGTCTTCCCACAGATTGGAATTGTTGGAGGGTAGGAGGAGGGAACAGGGGGGCTGAGGGCATAGATGCTTTGCCCCGGTGAAGGCAAGTGCAGTCTAGGGGGGCAAGTGGATGAAGTTCACAGAGGTTCAGGTAGAGACACATGGGTTGGGGTGAGGAGAACACAGAGAGTGGAAGAGAGGTTGGTATCATCTGAATCGTGTGAGCAGTTTCACCTGCTCTTCCCCTCGGAGTCTGCGACTTCCCCAGGTGGTCTGTGTGTGGGTGCCTCTCCATACAGCAGCTTACCTTGAAGGGTGACCCTTGACTGATTCTCTTCTGTTAGCCCTTCCCTCACAGAAGATGCAACTCCACTATACTCACGTCACAAGGGATGAGTTTCAGCAGAACAACATCATCTCTTACATTAAATTAATCTTGTTACTTCTAATCGTATTGGTTACATTCTTGTTCTTTTTTTTTTTTTTTTTTTTTGCGGTACGCGGGCCTCTCACTGTTGTGGCCTCTCCCGTTGCGGAGCACAGGCTCCGGACGCGCAGGCTCAGCGGCGCGCAGGCTCAGCGGCCGTGGCTCATGGGCCCAGCCGCCAGCCGCTCCGCGGCATGTGGGATCCTCCCAGACCGGGGCACGAACCCACGTCCCCTGCATCGGCAGGCGGACTGTCAACCACTGCGCCACTAGGGAAGCCCTACATTCTTGTTCTTATATAATTTGTCATTGTGCTTGGTTTTATAATTGTACAAGCTCATGAGAATAAGGTATTGATACCTAGTTATTTTATTTGTCCATACTTAATTAATATTATAATAGAAACAAGATAATGGAGGAAGCACTGGATTTTTTGTGCCTTGAAAGGATAAGCTTCCTTTCCTCACTGGGCCCCTTTGGTCTGTGTGACTGTGCAGCCCACCTGGATACAGTGGCCAGTAAATTAACCCGACCTCTTATTGATCTATTAGCAAAGATCAGAAGACATTGTGTAGTGTAATGGAAATAAAAACAAAAATAAACAAATGGGACCTAATTAAACTCAAAACTATATGATCCAGCAATCCCACTCCTGGGCGTATATCCGGACAAGATGAAAACTCTAATTTGAAAAGATTCCTGCACCCCAATGTTCATTGCAGCACTTTTTACAATAGCCGAGACGTGGAAGCAACCTAAATGCCCATCAGCAGATGAATGGATAAAGATGTGGTACATATATACAATGGAATATGACTCAGCATAAAAAACAATGAAATAATGTCATTTGCAGCAACGTGGATGGACCTGAAGATTATAATACCAAGTGAAGTAAGTCAGACAGAGAAAGACAAATATCATATGATATCCTTTATATGTGAAATCTAAAAAGATAATAATAATAATACAAATGAACTTATTTACAAAACAGAAACAGACTCACAGACATAGAGAACAAACTTACGGTTGCCGGGGGGAGGGGTGGGGGAAGGATGGATTGGGAGTTTGGGCTTGACATGTACGCACTGCTATATTTAAAATAAAATGCCTTTCCATGAAAACAGAAAAAAAATTTAAAAAAGAGAAGACTTTGTAAATGATGTAAATGGAGCTTGAAGCTTTTTGGGATTATTTTTCAGTAACCCTATCTACATGTGAAATAGGGGTTCAGAGGAAAATCTGAATTAAGAAGGAACGTGGGATTTAAATTATTAGCAAAAAAAAAAAAAAGGTGAGGATGATGATGACAGTGACTGATGTTGGTGATGGTGGGTGGCGGTTAACATTTATTGAGCATTTGCTAAGTAACCTGAAACGGGCCTGTGCTTTCCATGGTTATTTTACTTGATCCTTAGAACAACTCTTTGAGGCAGGTGCTATTACAATCACCCCACTTTTCACAGAAGGACCCCAAGTAAGTAACAATTCAGTAACTTGTCTGAGAGATTCAACTGGGATTCAAGACCAAATATGTTGCCTCCAGGCCTGAGAGCTGAGTCTTCTCAAGTACATGGATAGGGCGGGGAGGCTATTCCAGGCCAGAAGATGTGAACCCAAGGAACGAAGGAGGGGGTGTGTGTGCCATGTGCTGGGGAGGGTGCCAGGGGAGGTGCTGGCAAGGAGGTCAGTGTCCAGCTATACAGCCTGGCGGAGCAGTGAGACTATGCAATGCTGATGAAAGAGTTTAAAAAAAAAGGATGAGTTCATCCTTTTATACTGATGTAGGAACCCTGATAAGACATCCTGAGAATGGAGTAAGCAATGTGCAGGACGACACATAAACATTTATTTAGAAAAGAAACACGTGTGTGTGTGTGTGTGTGAGAGAGAGAGAGAGAGAGAGAGAGAGAAATTGAATGTTTGCACAGAATTGATCTGGAAAGATATCCTTCCAAGTTCTGACAGTGTCCACGTGTGCCAGGGATGCAGGATGCAGGTATTAGTGGCGACGGTCAGAGGAAACTTGAGCTTTTTTTAATTTAATTTTTATTTTATATTGGAGTATAGTTGATTTACAATGTTGTGTTAGTTTTAGGTGCACAGCAAAGTGAATCAGTTATACATATACATGTATCTATTCTTTTTCAGATTCTTTTCCCATATACGTTATTACAGAATATTGAGTAGAGTTCCCTGTGCTATACAGTAGGTCCTTGTTGATTATCTGTTTTGTATGTGGTAGTGTGTGTATGTTAATCCCAAACTCCTAATTTATCCCTCCCCCACTTTGGTAACCGCAAGTTTGTTTTCAAAGTCTGTGAGTCTGTTTTGTAAATAAGTTCATTTGTATCATAGCTTAGATTCCACAAATAAGTGAAGTCATATCATATTTGTCTTCTCTGTCTGACTTACTTCCCTTGGTATGATAATCTCTAGGTCCTTCCATGTTCCTTCAAATGGCATTATTTCATTCTTTTTTATGACTGAGTGATGTTCCGTTGTAGTTATGTACCACATCGTCTTTATCCATTCCTCTGTCAGTGGACAAATTTAGGTTGCTAAAGGAAACTTGAGCGTTGATCTAGCATTTATGTTTTGTTTTCTGTTTGTTTGTAAGCAAGATGACTACATTCATGCACTTAGGTAATTCTGAAAAGGTGAGGGTGTTGTTAAGAAAACAGAAAAAGAAATGGAATCATTTGGGAATTTCATATTCTGTCCCATCTCCAAATCCTAGACTTGAAGGTTTCAGGACTGTTTACATTGTTGGAGCTGAGGTAATGCAAGGGCGAAAGGAACAAATTGTTCCTGAATTCATGGGGAAGACAGCATCCTTGCTGATTAGTTCCTTTTTTAACGTGGAAGCCTATCTGGAGTTTTAGAAATCTGAGCATCGGCATAGGGGTGTAGAGAACATTCTGGTAAAGCAAGTCCCCTCTTGCGTTGCCTGGCCCAGAGGTGGGAATAGGGATAAAAATAGGAAGAAAAGACCCTTCGATAGAGTCTGCCCTCCACATCCATGGGTTCAGTTTCTCGAAATTTCTATCCGAGGGGGTTGAATCTGCGGATGCGGAACTTCCGATACGGAGGCCGATCGTATTCACGTACTACATACCCCTCCATTTTTATTTTTTTATTTGTTTTATTTTTATTGCAGTATAGTTGCTTTACAATGTTGTGTTAGTTTCCTCTGTACAGCAAAGTGGATCAGCTATACGTATACATGTATTCACTCTTTTTTAGATTTCCTTCCCATTTAGGTCACCACAGAGCACCTGAGTAGCATCATTCTGTGTGCTATATAGCAGGTTCTCATTAGTTATCCATTTTACATACAGTAGTGTATATATGTCAGTCCCAATCTCCCAATTTATCACCCCCCCAGGCATGCTATTCTTGATGAAGGAAAGCCTGGCTTCTAACTTTCCCAGATACGAGAACCAGGAGAAAAGACATGGAGCCTTGGAAAGTGAAGATAAAAAATTTTTTTTATTAAATAATTCTTTTTTTTAATTGGGAGAAGAAACTTCACAGCCACCGACGTGTTAACAAAGGGGAGAACGATTGTTAGCATTTGACTAAAGGCCTCCAAGTACAGTCAAATATAAATATTTATTGAGTAACCCAGCCCAAGGCATGGAGCTTAATAATAGGAACTTGGACGTCGTGGGTTTTGGTATCCACAGGTCCTGGAACCGACACCAAGGATGACTGTGTTGTCACCTCTCAGCACCCCCTCCCAGCCAGGTGAAGGGCAAGTCCCCGTGTGGTTTTCGTGGCATTTTAAAAGTGCGTACAAATTGCTAAGTGGCCAATTCTGTGTGTTGTAGATGGATAAAGGACATGTGGACTTCTGAGCTTCCGCCGGAGAAGATAACAGTTCAAGCCCTCCAGGATGCTGGGCAGGTGGGGGCTGGAGTGAGAGATGCTGGCGTGAAGGGTAAGTGACGACTGAAGCCCAGTGTGCCGCGGCCTGGACTCTGGTTTCCAAGTTCCTCAGTCTGCGGGGATATGGTGTGCTCTGGCTTGGTGCGCTGCTGTGGATGTGACCTCTCTCTGACAGAGGATCAGGGAGGATGCTTGCCTGTTTCCTGGTACCTAAGGGATTCTGTTATCATGCAGTGGCTGCAGGGCCCAACCAAGATGAGGACAGCTCAGGAGCCCCAGAGCGTAAACTGTAACCGCGCACCTTTATGGAGCGCCAACTGCTTGGCGGGCCCCAGCGCTTTAATGCATTAATTCATTTCATTCTCATCTTAGAGCTGGGCCACCAGGGAGCGCAAAGAACCTGGTTGATTACTGAGAGCATATGGTCCTGATGGTGGCCCCATCCCTCTTTCTCCTTCTCATACATCCCCCACTTGCCTTTCTCCCCATGCCTGCTTTTCATCTATTTTATTTTTTTTCATGGAATCATAGATCTCTGTATGAAAGGGACTTAGCATCAGAGGGACGTCAGCATAGGTCACCGTGGCAGATCATAGTTTCCCTAAACGGCCACCGTGGTATCGCTGCTCTTCCAGAACCTTGCCGGGTCCCCTCAAGCTGGGAGGTCTGCTTTCCCTCCTCTTGAGTCTGGGCGGGACTCGGCGACCACCTTCACAGGAAAGGCGGCAGAGGTGACACTGGGTGACCTCAAAGCCAAGATCAGCAAAGCGTACGTGGCTCCCAGCCGGCGCTCACGCTCCGGGCAGGGCTGCCTGTGAGAGCAGCTGGGCCCCGTGGAAAAGCCCCGAGTAGGGGTTCCAGCCGACAGCCCCTCCAGGGCCCCACTGACACATGAGGGAGACCCGATGGCGCCAGCCCCCAACCTTGGAGCTGCCCCCCCGCTGCCGAGTGGAATGCGGACAAAGTGAACTGTCCCCGCGGAGCCCTGTCCCCACAGCAGATTCAGGAGAGGATAAACATCGTCACTGCTTGGTGCTCTCTCATTTAAACCCACCGCGACACCGTTGAAGGTAGATGTCATTCATTACACAGATTTACAAGTAAGAGGAAGGAGGCCGAGTCAGATGAAGTGACTCACCCAAGGCCACACGAGGAGCTGGGGTTGGAACCCAGGGCTCCCTGATGCCCAGCTTGTGAGATCCCCCCCTGCCCCAGAGCCCGTTCCTTCTGGACTGGGAGCTGGGGCCTTTGCTGCCCCTCAAACGTAGCCCTCTCAGAGAAGACAAACCATTTGGAATAGGAGGACCAGAGAATACAACTTTGGAGAACTAGCTTTACATAGTTTGCTCTGACTCTCTTTCCTTAATTTGAATCCTAGTTAAACCCTGAGATCCTCCCTTAAACATACAGTCCTCTCGGGAAGCTGCCTGCTTTCCCTCCAAGAGCTTAGATTCATGGTATCTGCTCGTGTTACACGAGATTCATATCATGTGAAGTAATAATCATGTTTCTGTGTCATCCCTGTTTGACTTCAGGCTCCGTGCGGCCAGAGCCTGGTCTGTGTCTCCTATTTCTCATTTTTTAGCACAGACTCTAACCTGTAGTAGACGGTGAATAAATGCAAGTTAAATAAATACCAAAGAGCCGTTAAGTGTGAATTTTCTTGAGAAGGATGATGGTAGCGTATAAGGAAGTGCAAAATTCCAGGTATAAATACTGAAGTCTTATCTTGGTGCTAAAGATTTGTCTTTTGAGGTCAAGGTTTCTTTGTCACTTCCTTTGTTTCTTCTGTGAGATAAAACATCTTTGGGTTTCACTTTTATAAACAAAGAACTTCCACAAAATGCAACAGTAAACTAAACAATAACAGGAACTGGCAGAGCTCTGAGACAATATTTCTCAGTGTGTTGTTATTCAAGTGGAAGATATTTTCAGATGTGCAGCATTGGAGAATTGACTTTGGTATGAATGTTGAAAATGTGACATGTAACTTCCACACTCATCGCGGTCGGCCTTTGCTCGTAGTATGGGTGGCCTTGTGTCTTTCAACTTGAATTTAGTTCCGTGTCTGTGTGGCATTGCAGCTGCTCCAGAACTGAGGACAGTTCTTCTCTCTACATTGTCCAGAGTGTCCAACACTGGATCCTACGCTCAATAGGTGGAAGATCAGCAGGACCAGAATATGAGGATATTTGTTTCTTTTATTTTGGCCTCTGGGATCCTAGTTCCCCAGCCAGGGATCAAACCCTGGCCATGACCGTGAAAGCACCGAGTCCCAACCACTGGACCGCCAGGGAAGTCCCGAGGATTTGGGGGTTTTTATTAATTAATTTATTTATTTACTTTTGGCTGTGTTGGGTCTTCATTTCTGTGCGAGGGCTTTCTCTAGTTTTGGCAAGCAGGGGCCACTCTTCATCGCAGCGCGCGGGCCTCTCACTATCGCGGCCTCTCTTGTTGCGGAGCACAGGCTCCAGATGCGCAGGCTCAGTAGTTGTGGCTCACGGGCCCAGTTGCTCTGCGGCATGTGGGATCTTCCCAGACCAGGGCTCGAACCCGTGTCCCCTGCATTAGCAGGCAGATTCTCAACCACTGTGCCACCAGGGAAGCCCGAGGATTTTGTTTTTTAAGAAGGATAAATGAATGCATGCAAAATGTTAGGCAAGTTTAAATCCTTAATCATCTTTTTTTAGTGCCTAATCTATCAGTCAGCTTTTGCTGTCTAACAAAGCCCCCAAAACTTAGTAGCTTCAAGTAGTATGGTAGCTAATTAAACTCAAAAGCTTCTGCACAGCAAAGAAAACCATAAACAAAATGAAAAGACAACCCACAGAATGGGAGAAAATATCAATATTTGCAAACGATGCAACTGACAAGGGATTAGTCTCCAAAAATTACAAACAGCTCATGCAGCTCACTATCAAAAAAAAACAAACAACCCAATCAAAAAATGGGCAGAAGACATACAGATGGCCAAAAGGTACTTGAAAAGATGCTCAACATCGCTAATTATTAGAGAAATGCAACAAAAGTACAGTGAGGCATCACCTCACATCGGGTCAGAATGGCCATCATCAAAAAATCTACAAACAATAAATGCTGGAGAGGGTGTGGAGAAAAGGGAACCCTC
>NC_041227.1:44638203-44691709 GCF_002837175.3 Physeter macrocephalus | reverse complement strand
CGGCCACCGTGGTATCGCTGCTCTTCCAGAACCTTGCCGGGTCCCCTCAAGCTGGGAGGTCTGCTTTCCCTCCTCTTGAGTCTGGGCGGGACTCGGCGACCACCTTCACAGGAAAGGCGGCAGAGGTGACACTGGGTGACCTCAAAGCCAAGATCAGCAAAGCGTACGTGGCTCCCAGCCGGCGCTCACGCTCCGGGCAGGGCTGCCTGTGAGAGCAGCTGGGCCCCGTGGAAAAGCCCCGAGTAGGGGTTCCAGCCGACAGCCCCTCCAGGGCCCCACTGACACATGAGGGAGACCCGATGGCGCCAGCCCCCAACCTTGGAGCTGCCCCCCCGCTGCCGAGTGGAATGCGGACAAAGTGAACTGTCCCCGCGGAGCCCTGTCCCCACAGCAGATTCAGGAGAGGATAAACATCGTCACTGCTTGGTGCTCTCTCATTTAAACCCACCGCGACACCGTTGAAGGTAGATGTCATTCATTACACAGATTTACAAGTAAGAGGAAGGAGGCCGAGTCAGATGAAGTGACTCACCCAAGGCCACACGAGGAGCTGGGGTTGGAACCCAGGGCTCCCTGATGCCCAGCTTGTGAGATCCCCCCCTGCCCCAGAGCCCGTTCCTTCTGGACTGGGAGCTGGGGCCTTTGCTGCCCCTCAAACGTAGCCCTCTCAGAGAAGACAAACCATTTGGAATAGGAGGACCAGAGAATACAACTTTGGAGAACTAGCTTTACATAGTTTGCTCTGACTCTCTTTCCTTAATTTGAATCCTAGTTAAACCCTGAGATCCTCCCTTAAACATACAGTCCTCTCGGGAAGCTGCCTGCTTTCCCTCCAAGAGCTTAGATTCATGGTATCTGCTCGTGTTACACGAGATTCATATCATGTGAAGTAATAATCATGTTTCTGTGTCATCCCTGTTTGACTTCAGGCTCCGTGCGGCCAGAGCCTGGTCTGTGTCTCCTATTTCTCATTTTTTAGCACAGACTCTAACCTGTAGTAGACGGTGAATAAATGCAAGTTAAATAAATACCAAAGAGCCGTTAAGTGTGAATTTTCTTGAGAAGGATGATGGTAGCGTATAAGGAAGTGCAAAATTCCAGGTATAAATACTGAAGTCTTATCTTGGTGCTAAAGATTTGTCTTTTGAGGTCAAGGTTTCTTTGTCACTTCCTTTGTTTCTTCTGTGAGATAAAACATCTTTGGGTTTCACTTTTATAAACAAAGAACTTCCACAAAATGCAACAGTAAACTAAACAATAACAGGAACTGGCAGAGCTCTGAGACAATATTTCTCAGTGTGTTGTTATTCAAGTGGAAGATATTTTCAGATGTGCAGCATTGGAGAATTGACTTTGGTATGAATGTTGAAAATGTGACATGTAACTTCCACACTCATCGCGGTCGGCCTTTGCTCGTAGTATCGGTGGCCTTGTGTCTTTCAACTTGAATTTAGTTCCGTGTCTGCGTGGCATTGCAGCTGCTCCAGAACTGAGGACAGTTCTTCTCTCTACATTGTCCAGAGTGTCCAACACTGGATCCTACGCTCAATAGGTGGAAGATCAGCAGGACCAGAATATGAGGATATTTGTTTCTTTTATTTTGGCCTCTGGGATCCTAGTTCCCCAGCCAGGGATCAAACCCTGGCCATGACCGTGAAAGCACCGAGTCCCAACCACTGGACCGCCAGGGAAGTCCCGAGGATTTGGGGGTTTTTATTAATTAATTTATTTATTTACTTTTGGCTGTGTTGGGTCTTCATTTCTGTGCGAGGGCTTTCTCTAGTTTTGGCAAGCAGGGGCCACTCTTCATCGCAGCGCGCGGGCCTCTCACTATCGCGGCCTCTCTTGTTGCGGAGCACAGGCTCCAGATGCGCAGGCTCAGTAGTTGTGGCTCACGGGCCCAGTTGCTCTGCGGCATGTGGGATCTTCCCAGACCAGGGCTCGAACCCGTGTCCCCTGCATTAGCAGGCAGATTCTCAACCACTGTGCCACCAGGGAAGCCCGAGGATTTTGTTTTTTAAGAAGGATAAATGAATGCATGCAAAATGTTAGGCAAGTTTAAATCCTTAATCATCTTTTTTTAGTGCCTAATCTATCAGTCAGCTTTTGCTGTCTAACAAAGCCCCCAAAACTTAGTAGCTTCAAGTAGTAGCCATGGATTTAGTTCACGATTCTGCAGGTTGGACATGCAGGCCAACTGAGTCAGCTGGTCTAGCTGGGTTTTCTGGGCTGACTGGTTGGCTGGGAGCTGACAGGTGGAGGAAGCCTCGGCCCAGGTGACCCACCTCTGCTCTGCTCCCCTCCCCCCAGCAGGTTAGACAGGACTTCAAGAGGACACACGTGCACGGCTTCTTGAGGCTGGGGCTTGAGAAGGACACTGGGCTACTTCTGCCGCTTTCTGTTGGCCAGAGCAAGTCACAGAATAGTCCAGATCCAAGAGTTGAGGAGTGGGCTCCAGCCCTTGGTGGCAGGGTTTGCAAAGCCTGCAAGGGGCAGGCTCGCAGGGAGGGTGGAGAACTGTGACCACTGCGGAAATGCACACACCCACTAAGATACGGTATTGTGCGGGGGACATTGGCGGCGCTACAGTGCAGGTGGTGGAAATGAAACTCCTTATGTGCTTTATAACTTATGAGAAAATGGAACTGGATTGAGAGGAGAGGCTAGCAGGAGAGGCTGAGATGGACACAGAAGAGAAGAGCCCTGGGTGCCACACCTCCCCCCAATTCTCCAGCTCCCAAGTCTGGAAAAGAGGGTATTGAGACAGGTCGGGGGGAGGGGAGATAGAGGCAGAGCACAGGGTGGATAGTTGGTAGCAAAGAGGGTTTCTTTTCCTTTGCTGCAGTTTTCTCTCCCTCTGTCTGCTGGGGGTGGCAGGCAGATCAGAGGTGAAGAGTAAGCAGCGCCTTCACGTCTGAGTCAGCAGAAGGTGCCCTGCGTGGAATCCGACAATCCGGGGACAGCCTCAGTGCCGTCTGCTTCCTGCCCCTGAGGTTTCAAGTGCATGTGGTTTGTCTGATGGGTTTGTTTGCTGGAGGGGAGGGGAAGGGTCGAATGGTCTGTCTGCTGCATCCCTTTTACCATGGCATTTCAGGGAGGCTTCACCTTGCACCCCCGGGCCCCAGCCTCCTGACATTTGTTTTGCATCTCTTTGTCACAGTGGCCCTAGAAGGCTGAGACTGAGTTATCATCGATTTACAGATGGGGAATCCGAGTGCTGAGAGGTTCAGGAACTTGCCTGAATCACACAGGTGGGCGGTGGCCAGAGCAGGGTTCGAAGCTGGGCTATGCTTTGGGTTCCACGGTGCATGGCCCTGAACGCTGCCATGCTGTGTAGCCTGCAGGTCAGACAGAAACGGCTGCCCAGCCAGGTGTAATCAGGACGGCGGCGTGTCATCCCTTCCCCTCCCCGGCTGCTGCTTGGAAGGAGGTCTGAGGACTGTGCTTAGGAAGGTGTCACCTTAGAGAATTCAGCAGCAGCAAGAAGCAGCTACCTGGGGGAAACCCCACCCTACCCCAGGTAATCAGGAGCCCTGGGTAATCAGGGTGGGGAATTTCCAGCGCATCCATCTCCTCCCCTGGCAGAGTCCTGAGCCCCCACCCCACCCCCGAGGCCGGGTCTGAGCACCCTGCTTCACAGCAGCCCAGGGAATGCTCTGGTGGGGGCTGGGCAAGCCTGGTCCTCTGCCCAAGTCCTCAGGCCCCTGCTGAGTCCGTTTGAAATATTCCTCACTCAGTTCCTCCCAGTTCCTCTGGGAAGGGCTCGTGTGCCCCAGCCATGTGCTCCGAGGAGCGGGACCCCACCGGCATTTCCCCCGGGATGCCCCTCTTGTACCACCTCTGGTTCTCAGGCTACCCCTGCTCTCCATGCACAAGAACGTCCTGAACCAAATACAGTCGATGGAGGATGCTCGCTTATGGCCCTGCTCATGGTTTAGTTAAAGGCAGTGCTGCCATCAGCTGGCTGAGACTTTTAAAGCGGTTTCATGAGGATGGAATGTGTTCCTTTTTTTTCATTCTCTTTTTTTCCTTTTTATTTTCCTCAGTCCTACCCATTCTTTCCAATAGGCGGATGCAGCTTGGAAGCCTGATGGTAATAAGGAGAAGCAAGAATTGCTTGAAAATAGTAGCAGTTATTAAAGGCTTTGCCACAAGCCAAGTCCTGTTCTAGGCACATTACGCTTTCTTTTCTCACAACAGCCCTGAGGGACACTGGTTTTGTCCCCATTTTACAGATGAGGAAACTGAGGTACAGAGAGTTGAAGTCACCTGTATGTCATGATGCCTGGCACATTCAAGTGCTTGATATTATTTGTAAAATGAGCCGTGTCTTAGTTTGAGTCGAAAATTCAGGTGCAAGGGTTTCTATGGGCAGTTTCTGTGGGCAGTACAGAAGGGCATGAGGGGGTGCAGCTGGGGCAGGGAAGGGGGAGAGGCCATTCAGGGTGGGCCTGAGCAGGTGACTGCTGTGGGTAACTGGGGCTCAGTCCCACTGGGGACCTGTGACAGACCATGTAGGGGGCATCTGGGAATTGTCCCACCAAGGGACACGGAAGCTGGGGTGTTCCTAGCGAAATTGTGGGGACCTTTTGAAGCAATTGTGAATTTCATAATTATATTCTATAAGTTGCCCCCATTTGTCCAGGGAAGGAAGGAAGGAGAACCTACTGTGCAGGATTCCCCTGGCTTGCTGTACTTGCCCTTGGTTCTCTGCATCTCAACTCTTCCTGTGCAACAAACTACCCCCAGATGCAGTGGAAAAATTAATAATAAGCGTCTGTGTAGCTCCTGCAGTAAAGGTTGGCTGGGGCTTGGCTGATCTGGGTTGGGCTCAGCTGGGCAGCTCTGCTGACCTTGGTTGGGCCAACACACATTGGAGGGCAAGGGGAGTGGCTGATCCAGGCTGGGCTCAGCTGGGTGACTGTTTCCGGCCCGGGTCCAACTAGGCTTGGCCTCTCGCCGAGGTCTGGCCTCAAGCCTGCTCCACCCGAGTGCATTCTAAGTCCAGCCTTACAGACAGCGGCAGCCCAGGGCAGCTCTTCTCATGACCAGGGGAGAGGCAGGGGGTGCAGGTGGAGACCCAGAGGCCTCTGCACTGCTGCTTCTATGTTATCGTATTGATAACGCAAGTCACACGGTCAAGCCCAAGTCAAGAGGCCGAGCGGTGAACTCTGCCTGTCCTGGGGGGTGTCTACTGTTGGCCTTGGTCAGGACCCAGAAGGCCCACTGCTTCTGCCTAACTGGGCAAATACAAGGTGAAATTTAAAGGCCTTTACCAATGGCAGTTTTGGTTATAACTCTGGGCAAAGCCTCAAATCTTTAATGATAGTCTAAGCTGTTATTAATGGGAGATGACGTGGTTATTAAAAGCTGCACGGCCTCAGGTTGCAGAAACTTCTGGTAGCTCGGACCTTCGCCGGGGATCGCTGCCCCACCTGGTCCCACGGCTTTGCTCCTCGTGGACTTGGGAGGTGTCTGGGGTTGTCCGGCTCCCTCGGTGACAACCCACTGCCTCCCCACAGCTGCCTAAAATGGTTTGACTCGGCATCAGCGCGTACTGGTTGCTCGAGTGTGTCGGACTGAAATAAGAGCAGCCAGTAGGATGAATAAATTGTCAATTACATAGATATGTATGTTTTCCTCCATTTTGGGAGAACGCTCTGAGTTCTGTGAAAATGTCCTTTCTTTGCCTCGATCAGTACCTTCGCTGTCCTGCCTGGCACAAATACAGTTGAGCTGGAGAGGCGGCAATGCTTTTATGTTGGTTGGAATTAGCAGCAATAGATTTACAGGACTTTTTTCCAGTGAGCATGGAAAAAACTTGCCACTTTATGCTTTTTGTGAATTCTAAGTCATAAAGCATTCTGCTGAGGGTGGCTTGACTGTTGTGTTCTTGGCCCTGTACGTCTTTCCAAACACTTGTAAGTTATTTATACTGTGTTCGCACGTTGGCCAAGCAAGTAAGACCTTGCTGAATGATGGCACCGTATCTGGCCCGACAGAGCTTTCTAATTAGCCCATCAATGCAAAGCATGCGCCTTATGAATGCTGCTAAAATGCCTGTGGACTCAGTGGCTTGTTTCTATCTTCGTGAAGGCGTAGGGATAAGGCAGAAAGTACCAGATGTATGAGCCAATTCGTGTGTCACTTCTGGGTGGGAAGGATGGTGGGGGAGTGGAGAGGTGAGACGAGAAACGGAAGCAGGTGTGTTCACAAGCACATGACCACTGTGGGCAGCTGGGATCAGGCCCGCCGGGGAGCTCTGGGAGATGGCAGTGACCTCACCTCAGAGTTACTTCACCCAGGGAGTGAGGACCCTGGGGCATTATCCACCAACCCCCATCCATCATTGGTGAGGACCATTCCAAGGGGCAATAGCTCTTTGGTCTTCCGGCCCACCTAGGCGTACCCCTGCCCACCTAGGCGTACCCCTGCCATCAGTCTTCAGATCAAAGAGAGCTGTGGGTACCAGAGGATGGATCTTTTCGAGGAGATAGGTAATTTGTGATTTTTTTAAAGAAAAGTAACATTGACCTTTCTTAAAGTTGAAAAAATGGCATGTATGGGAGGGCGGGTGCTGAGGGGGCATGGGTTATGGGGTGTGCCAGACAGTTTGAGGAATGGAAGGAGGGAATGCGTAACTTTTAAATCTGAGCACAGCAGAAACTAAATCCCTCTGAGGCCTTTGGACGGAATGGGGAAAGGAGAACATTTTTTTTTTGCGTGGCTATTTAATTTAATTCTATTTTGTCACCTCCATACAATGAAACATTATACAACCACTAAAAAAGGTAGAAGAACTACTGTGATGATATGAAACTGTCTTCAAGCTACAGTTTTGAGTAGAGAAAAAGCACAATACAGAACGATCTTTAGAATATGTTCCTATTTATAGAAATAGCTTTATTGGGATCTAATTTACATATCATAAAATTCATCCCTTTTAAGTGTACAGGTATGAGTGCTTTAGTAAACTTTTACAGTTTTCTAGAAATTTCATGCAAATGGAATCATACACTGTGTGATCTTTTGTGTCTGGCTGCTTTCACTCCGTCATCTGAGTTTGTAGCATGTCAATAGTTTGTTTCCTTTTTACTGTGGAAAAGTATTTCATTGATTGGATATATCACTTTTTGTTTATCCATTCCACAGTTGATAGACATTTGGATTGATTTTAGTTTTATTATTATGAATAATGCTACTATGAACATCCACATACAAGTCTTTATGTGGGCATGGATTTTTATTTCTCTTGGGTAGGTACTTAGGAGTGAAATCTCTGGGTCATATGGTGAGTATTTGTTTAGTTCTTTAAGAAACCGCCAAACTGTTTTCCAAAGAGGCTGCTCCATTTTACAGCATTCCCACCAACAATAGGAGCGTGATTTCTTCCTGTCCTCACAAACAGTTGGTGTGGTCAGTTTTTTTTGATGTTCTCCACTCTGATAGAAGTATAGTCGCATCTTATCGTGAGTTTAGCATTTCCCCGTGACTAAGGATGTTGAGTATCTTTTCGTGTGCTTATTTGCTAGTGGGTTATCTTCCTTGGTGAAGTGTCTGTTCAAATCTTTTCTTATGTTTGTGTTGGGTTCTTTATCTTCTTATTCACTAGTAAGGGTTCTGGACTATTGCCATTTTTTCTATAAGTCTGAAATTATTTCCAAATAAAAAGTTAAAAAAAAAGTCTAACCCCCATCACCCTCCCCATGCCCCTTCAGGATGGTACACCCAGGAGTTGTTTCAGCGTGGACGTGCTCGCAAAAATAATCCAAGGGAAGGGAGAGATCAGACTTTGAATCTTTGGCCAGAAGGAGTCATTGTCTGGTAACGACACAATGGCTCTTTACTAAATCAAGACATACTTCCTTGACCACTTTTTCACTGTGAATGGGAAATTAGTGATTAAAGCATGTCCAGATGTTGGATAAAGGAACACATGATAGAGCTTATTAATATCTCCCTTCCTCTCCTTACTGTGGAAGTTACTCAGCCTCCTCAGCCTTCCCCTTCACGTGTGGTGTGGTCAGGAGGCGCCTGGTGGGCAGGTCACACAGTGGGTCTGGAGGGGTGGGCAGGGATGGGCGGTCCCCGTTCTGGCCACGAGAGCACAGACACACCTGTGTCCGGTGGGCCCCCCACCGAATCCCCTCCTTCTTTAACTTCTCACATCATGAACGTGAACCAAATCCACGCCTGTAGCTAAAGGTACTGAATTCAAACAGGACTTAATGGGCTGATTTAGTCAACAGCAGAGAAAATAAGGATGATGAGGTGGAGAAGGAAGACCTTCCAACCCACTTGCCATCTCCCTGACGCCGGCCGCATTGGCCTGTACTTACCGGCTTTCAATTTTCCAAATATTTAGCGAGTATCAATGAACAGTTGTTCATTGTTTCATTCATTCACTAAGTCTTTATGAACTCCTAACATGCCACTCCAAACTCAGCCACTGTTTGAGGCTGGGGGTAGGGATGGGAGGGGGGATTCGTAGTGGAGGAAAGGGGCAAAGTGCTTTCCCCCAAGAGGCTTCCATTCTCTTGGAAGGAAGAAATAGATGGATGGACGTGGGAGAAACAGACAATAAATAATTAAGCAAATAAATACACAATAGATATCAGGTTATAATAAGCATTACAAAATGAAATAAAACACAATAAGGAGGTTGAGACAGATGTGTTCATAAAAATTCTGGAAGGATGTACTCCAGAGGATTAACAAATAGACCTGTAGTTTTAAAAAATTTACGTTAGTAATTTGTTTTCTAATTTTTCTGTAACGAACTTGTATTGCTCTTTTTGGTGAAAAAGTTATTACAAATTTGCCAAAAACATTAGATTTTAAGTCCATACGATTCATTGTGTCACTGGTGTCATAATTTTATAACCAAAAATATTGAAAAAATCAACTGGAAAATAATATATAGTCTTTATTGTCTGCAGTGTGATTTCTGCATGTTTTAGGAATTTTGATATGTGGAAATATAAGATCAATAAATTATGGAAAACCAGACATGTTTATGAAATGCCTTTCTGATGGGTAACTTGGAATGATGAATGGTCTCTTCAAGTCTTGGTCAATTACAAACGTTGCTACGTTAGCCAGAATAGAAAATAATAGCATTAAATGCAAGATGCAGAGACCAACCATTTGAGCCCCAAATGCTGCTTCTAATATTGTTTTGTTTTCACTGGCAAAGGGAACTGCAAATGTGTGTCCAGGAGTTCACACAGCAGAACATACAGTCTTTGGGTTAGCTTGGCCCAGGAAGACTCCCAGACTTAGAAAGTCAGACAAAAATAAAACGTTTTAAGGTCCCACCCAGACTCTTTGCCTGGGGCTCAGCTCCCAGGATCACGCATACATGTATGATTACGTTGCCCCTCCCTCCTTCCCTCCTTCCCTCCTTCTCTTTCCCCTCCTCCGTGCTTCCATATGACTGAGTCTGCCATTTCATTGATTGGTGCCGCTTTCCAAAAAAGGTGACACTTTGTCGCCTAACGTCACCACTGCTTATAACAACTGCTCACGACAACTCGTGTGGTCACACAACACTCCCACCCAAGACATCCGCCCAAAACCTTCCCACCCCACACAGTCAAGTCATTCCGTTTCTGGTCTGGGCTGACGTTAAAATCCACTTGGGAATACATCAGATCCCATCCAAATAGTAACTTCATTGGATGGTTTGCAAGCTTGGTCATGTTTTCTTATAACTGATTCAAATTCATAGTTATCCATGTACGCACTGATAAAGAAACTCAAAATCTGCATCCACGCAAATTCTTCTTTTTTTTGTTGTTGTGTTGGGTCTTCGTTGCATTGCGCGGGCTTCTTACTGCGGTGGCTTCTCTTGTTGTGGAGCATGGGCTCTAGGCGCGCAGGCTTCAGTAGTTGTGGCACGTGGTCTCAGTAGTTGTGGCTCGCGGGCTCTAGAGCACAGGTTCAGTAGTTGTGGCGCACAAGCTTAGTTACTCTGTGACATGTGGGATCTTCCCAGACCAGGGCTCGAACCCTTGTCCCCTGAACTGGCAGGCGGATTCTTAACCACTGCACCACCAGGGAAGCCCCCACATGGATTCTTAATTGGCTGTTACTTTAAGTCGGAGTTCCATGGCTCTACTCACTGTTTCCAGTGGTTTCCTGTTGTTCCAGAGCGATTGATCCCAGTAGCTTTGAGGTTTCTTTTTTGTTTATTTATTTTTTACTTCCTTGTTGGTTGGATTCTAAGGAGCCCAACTGTCACTCCTTTGTTTTACGTTCCTAGATCACTCGTTCTTGAGAAATTAAATGATGCTACTTGAGAGAAGGCTTATAATGAGGCAAGAATTCTAGCTACAAAGATAAAGTACACTTTGAGCAAAAGTCAACATTTTAAAGTTTGATAGTATTCAACAAAAGTTAACGAAGGTATATAAAGGACTATTTGACGTTGAGTGAAAAATAATGTATTGGTTCCTTTTTTCTTATAACAAATTCTAGCTTCACTAAAAAGAATTCATTTGTTTTTATATAACTGCATTTTGCATTATACTAGTTCAGTGTTGCCATAACTAAGTTTTATTAGGCTTTGTTTTGAAAATTTGCCTTTTTTTTTCTTCCTTGGACTTTAAAAACCATAAGTCACAGTGACATGCTCAGTGTGGCATTTGCTGATGCGTAAGAGTGCGTGTGGTTTTAATTTTTGGTTGTTTTTTCTCCCTCGACCTTTTCTTTTAGTTAATGTGAATCACATTGCGTTTTCCACTCCTGAGCACTGATTATTGCCGTCCACTTCCTCTGGAGCTCACCACACCACAAGGTCCTCTGGGAAATGGATTAGTCACAGCCGAGCCAGGCACCTTGCGTGCCATGGTCGGTATCAGCTCCAACAACCGTGCCTTTAGGAGGAAGATGAAAACTGCTGTAGCGTCTTCCTTTGGGGAAGGAATAAGGCCTCAGTTTGGGGGTGTGTATGGCTTGTCACACTCCCTGGATTCATCTTTATAATATAACACACAGGCAGATTGGATATTAAGAAAGACAGAGATCTCATTTGGTTATGAAGCTTCTCAGGCACACTTCTGCCCTCAGGAAACAGACATCAGAGTTGATCAGAGCCTCTTGCCTGTGGCACGTGCATAATGTTTGGGGATGGGCTGAATCTTAATACACTGATGTGATTTTGAAAAACTTGGAAGAGGTTTATTTATCTCCAACATGTTTTTATCTAATCTACTTGAGTCTAATTTCAGAAATTTTCAAGCCAAAGGATTTTTCTCTATAGGCCAGACTTATAAAGACATTCCCAAGGTCACGCCTTAATCATATCAATAATTGTTGCTAGGTTTCAACTTCCATTTAGCATCATTGATTGACAGCTTGTGACCCCCTGTCCCCAGGTGTAGTTGCCATCTTCCCTCCATTTGGTATCACCTGACCTAAGGGTGCTGTGGCTGTGGTCTCTATGATCGGGAGAACTCTTTAATTTTCCTATTCAGAGCGAAGCCCCTTCAAGTTTGAGGAGCTAGAGTAGTTGAAAAGCAGGGACCAGTGGTGAACCAGTTAGATAAACTGACCAAGGTGTCAGGAGATCACGTTCTGGTCTGAGCCGGGGGTGCCTTTGGGGAACTGTGTGTGCCCACCCTCGGCCTCAGTTTCTTTGAGTCTGTTCGCTTGTAGGGGGCAGAAAGGCCAACCCCAAAGAGCGTAGCCAGGTGAGGACTGGGCACGGTGGCCCTGCCGTCAGAATGGGGTCACACAAACGAAAAGCCTGACCAAATATTAGATGAACATACAGGGAGTATAAGCCCTTAACCTTCACAGTAAAAAGGATCGCCAGCTCTGTTTCCCTGAGACAGCGGAACGTTCGCCTGGAGATTCTGCTCTTGCCTGCCCTGTTGCTCATCTGGAGCTCAGGGGCATACAGAGCAGATTACCCTCCTGCTCAGTTAGAAGTTAAGGGTTGGCGCGCGGGTGAGGCAACCCCGAGAGCCACGCTCTACCCAGGCGCCGACACTGGCCAGCCATGAGGACTCAGGGAGGTAACTCAGCCTTCGGGCCTCACCTTCTTCACTGATGGAATCAGAGTAGGGCCTCTCTACCTGAAGGCCAGGAGTGCTGATGGAAGAGGACGCTGGGGACCCCGCTGGGAAGTAGCACCACAGCTGTTACCAGGGTCTGCAGCGTCCAGGAGAGAGGCAGAACCCCATACCCGCCATCCACATGCTCAGTGAGCTCTCAGCTCCCTGGGGCTGACAGCTGTCTCAGCTGTGACTTGCGGCACGTCCAGAAGCCCTGCTTGTTGCTCACATCATGGGTCACTAGCTAGCCTGAGCACTGGCCAGAAAGCGATGCAGGCATAGACACTAAGTCTTTCTCTGTCTGTCTTACTTCCCTCAGGATGATGATCTCTAGGTACATCCATGTCACGGCAATGGCGTTATTTCATTCTTTTTAATGGCTGAGTAATATTCCATTGTATATTTGTAGCGCATCTTCTTTATCCACTCATCTGTCGATGGACATTTAGGTTGCTTCCATGTCCCGGCTGTCGTAAATAGTACTGCTATGAACATTGAGGTGCAGGTATCTTTTCGAATTAGAGTTTTCTCCAGATATATGCCCAGTAGTGGGATTGCTGGATCATATGGTAGCTCTATTTTTACTTTTTTAAGGAACCTCCATACCATTCTCCATAGTGGCTACACCAACTTATTGTACCTTCCCACCAACAGTGTAGGCGGGAGTGTTCAGTTGTGATTATCTTGTCACTCCTGGCTGGTACGGTGAGGAAGAGCAGTTGGTGTCAATGTGATTCCAATAATGTTTGTTCTCTTGAGCCTTTTATTTATTTCATATTTTAGTCGTTTCACAGGACTTAATTTAGGGAACTTAACTAGACGTGGTGTGAGCTGGTCCCAGAACATTGCTGCAGGTGATGCTGCCCTCTGATCTAGAGGAGCCCTCTGGCTTTACCTCAGATTTCATCCGTGGCATCCATTAGCCATCCCGCCTGTGCTAACGCTGTCTCTCCAACCCCTGGCCATGTGCCCAAGCTCCAAACTCATATCCAGCTCTGTCGGTCATCTCCACTTTGGTGACCCACGGTCTCTTCACATTCCACTGGTCTAAAGTTCATCTATTTTTGTTTCTCCCACTACACCTGCCATTTTTCTGGATGCCGTAATTTGGTGATTCTACCACCTTCTACCCAAGTTTCCTACAGCTGAAACCTGAAACTTCTCTGGGACTCCCTTTCCTCTACCCACCTCCCACATGTATCAAGTCCTGACCCCCTTAAATATTTCTCACCTATATGCCTCACGCTTAATATGCATGGATCATCCTCCCACCCCCCAACTTGGTTGGCCCCCCAAAATGTCCTCTGCTGCAGAGGTATCCATTGGTGTCTTGTCATCACCCATAGGGTCAAATCTACATTTGTTTGCTTGGCCTGCAAGGTGAGCTGTTCTGTGCAACCCCAGTTCCCCTTCCACAGAACCCTTGGGGCTCTAGCAATACTGAGAAAGATTGGATTTATGGTCTCCCCAAAGCACTTGCTCACCTCTCGCTTCTGAATGGCATTTCTCACCCTCTTTTCCCTGCCTGGAATCCCTTCCACTGCCTACTCATCCTTCCAGGCTCAACTCCGACGCTGCCTTCTTTGTAAAGCAATCCTTGTCTTTCTCAGAAGAACTTACACTTTCTATCTTCTGTTGCCATTGTGCTGGTCACAAATCTCAGGGTTTTTTTTTTTTAACATCTTTATTGGAGTATAATTGCTTTACAATGGTGTGTCAGTTTCTGCTGTATAACAAAGTGAATCAGCTATACATATACATACATCCCCATATCTCCTCCCTCTTGTGTCTCCCTCCCACCCTCCCTATCCCACCCCTCTAGGTGGACACAAAGCACCGAGCTGATCTCCTTATGCTATGCGGCTGCTTCCCACTATCTATCTATTTTACATTTGGTAGTGTATATATGTCCATGCCACTCTCTCACTTCGTCCCAGACAAATCTCAGTTTTAACAGTGATCTTGTTGTACATGTCTGGGTGCAGAGGGTAGCATTTTTTTTTTTTTTGGCCACTCTTTGTGTGGCTTGCAGGATCTTAGTTCCCTGACCAGGGATTGAACCCGGACCCATGGCAGTAAAAGCGCCAAGTCCTAACCACTGGACCGCCAGGAAATTTCCAAGGGTAGCTTTTTAATATGTCTGTTATCTCACGCTGACAGCCTGGTGCATTGTAGATGCTCCACCATGTTTGTTAAATAGAAGAATGGTTGAATGAATCATCGGCCAAGATTCACCCATCCTCGGTGCATAGGTTGGGAAACAGAGAACTGGCAAGGCAGATGCAGGGTTAGAGCAGGCTCATTCCTCTTCTGCAAGTTTATGGAGGATGTTTTCAGGCTACTCATGAATATGGTCTCCAGAACCTTTAGGCCCATGGAGTTTATTCTAGTCTGTGTTCCATCCTTTAAGATGGACCCACGTGTATTTTATTTCAAGGTGGCTCAGAGGTCTGAGCTTCCTGGGAGATTTGCAGACTAGAAATAGTGCAGCACAGGTCCGGGGCCAGTCGACCAGTTCTCCAAGACTGAGGTGGTGGCGTGGAAACTGCCTAGATTTGACTAGTGGCGGCTCTGGTTGGGTAGCAGCACTATTTTTTTTTTCTCTCGGGCTTCCTGTGTTTTCTCAGAGCTTACAGATGAGTTTCTTATCATGAATCCAAAGAATGGCAGGAATTTTCAGGGGCTGGATCAATGGAATAGATGGAAGAGCCTATATTAGTATGAAGAGACACGGGGAATAAGGAAATTTAAAAGCCAAGAATAGATTCTAAACTAATGTTCTGATTTGATCTATGAAGCTCTCTTGCCCGGGGCCATCCTTCCATGACCCTCTCTAGGTACCTTTACTGTAGCAGATACTGTGCCCACTGATCAACACTAATGAGAGAGTTACATACACACAATTATAAATCCTGGATGCTAAAATACCACGTACATCCATTTGGATGAGAAGAATGACGTTTTAATTATTGATGGTCACTATTGCTCATGCTAATATATGCATTCTTACGGCTACATAATTTTGACATAATTTAACTTGAAAGTACTTTGTGTGCATTTAGTGTATTCTTTCTTCCCAATGTACTTTGTAAAAGGAAGTGGCTGTTTGCCCAAATACTTCTTAGCTTGGCCTAGGAACTTAGTAAACTGTGCTTTAAAATTAAAAAAAAAAAATTCTAGTGATAATAATCATTAGAATAGCTAACATATATTAAAGATGTACTATATTCCAGGCATTGTACTAAGAAGTGCTTTTCCATAGGTTATTTCACTGAATACCCGCTTTACTGATGAGGAAACTAAGGCATAAGGAGACTAAGTCACTGCTCAAAGCTTCCCATTTAGTGACTCCCTGGGAGGGGGGAGCCCTTCCCTGTTTAAATAGTCACAGACTCAGAGCAAGGAGATGTTGCTGATCGTTGGGGTTTCTTATCTTAAAATCAAAGCTGACTGATAGTGAAAATGATAGGGAAGCAAAAGGTAGTGAAAATGTTCATGCTCTGAAATCTGGGCACTGAGTTAAGTTGGATGTCCCCCCTGCATAGCTGTTTGACCTCTGAGCAAAAGTGAGTGCGTGGTAAGCGGATGAACCTTCTTTGTTCCCTTCCCTCCCAGCAGCTGGGTGAGTACTGACTGAGTTAGTAATTGTATAAACATGCTTTGAAAGCTGGACCTGAGCAAGGTCCTGCTTTAGGGGCCTGAACTAGGCTCCTTCCAGGTGACTCTTTACTTTTGGGAAGAAGCCTAGGGTAGAGAACGAAGCGTCTAAGGCTGTTTCCTATCACCACTTATCCAAAGGATTATGTCTCCCTTTGGTTGAACATGAGATGATTTTAGATGGACCAAAGATAAATCTTCTTTGAGCTTAGGGATTTGTTTTAAGATTTTTTTAAAATACATGTAACTAGTGATAAATTGTGATACCACCATGATTATTATATAGGATGAGTTTAGGTATATTTGGTTTTAAGTGAATTAATTTTAAAAGGTAAATGAATCATAGTACAATATTCCATGGACATGGCAAAAATTACCGCAGGCAGACGTAGATTTTGAGGGTATTGAGTAACACTCAAGCGTCCTCAAGGCCCTTGCCTTGCCCCCAGCCCTTTCAGTGGCCTGAGGGCATCTTGCATTAGTAATTTTGTATTCTTTCCCATTAAGGGGGCTTCCAAAATAGAATAAGCCTTGGGCCCCCTAAAACCTGGGTCTGCCCCTGCCTGACTTGGACTTGGTAACAATTACAGGAGCCTCTTAGAGAAGAGAGATTTTTGCAAGTTCGGGCTGTCAGGGACACAGTAGGAGCCAAGAAGAAAAATGGTCTCAAACAGTTTTTTAAAACTGAACTCAGACATTAGTTACAAAAACTCAGGGGCCACCATTCATTTCCAGGTGGAGAGGGACCACGCAAAAGCCACCCTCCTAAAGCACCGAGGTCTCCTCACAGGCTGGGGTGGGTGTTGGGTTCTGATGGCATCTCAGGGGCCCCCTTCTCCCGAGACCTGCTCTCAGTGACACTTAGGAGGACACACCTCACAGGGCAGGTCAAGCCACCTGCCTGATGGTAAAAGGCAGGCCCCTGCCTCCTGTGGGATAAGTGCGGTTCCGTTCACGCTACAGAGCTGCCCATGGGGTCAGGCCAAGGCTAGACGTAGCTGCGAACACAGGCTTGCTGGGCTCTTTATCCTTCCCCTCTGCGTCTCTCGCTCCCAAAGACACTCCCAATAAGCCGTGTGCATCTGAATCCCCATCTCGACCTCTGCTTCTGGGGAGCCTGGTCCAGGACTAAGCCTTTCTCAGCTCCAAATGCTTGAGCAGCCTACGCTTGACCTTCCCAGCAATCAGGGGCTCCCTGCCTTCCAGGGCAGCCAATCCCGTTTGTAGGCAGCTCGGATCATCCGATGGGTCCTTCCTAGGCTGAGCCCGGCAGGCTGAACCTATTTGTAAGAAGACAGCCCGCCTGCCCCATCCCACCCTGCTTCCCAGTCTTCCCTGGGAAAACCTTCCCAGGCTGTCAGCTCATCTTTTTGTGGCCAGGATTCTGTTCACGTCACCTCAGTCCAGTGTGGCAGAATCCCAACCGTTGGAGGCCACCAAAGCTGAGCCCCGCATTCTCAGTGAGAGCTGGGCGCTCACGGAGCAGGACTTGCCGCAGCGTAGAAACTGCCTCCCATGAGCCCAAATGCACGTCAGGGACTCGGGCATCTCCATCATTTTGCAGGAAGAGTCCATTCAATCCAGAGTCCCTTTCACGTGTGCTCCTGGTCCACAGCACCCTCCCCAGCATGTGCTCCGTTAATGCTTTCTGTACCCCTGCTCACAGGAGTTCACATTTATTTCTACCAAATTTCATTTTGTGAGCCTGTTGTCTCAGCCAGTTGAGTGGTATTTTGTATCCTAATGATGTCACCTGGTCCCATTTTTCCAAAGCATGTTACAGACTCCGCTAGAGATAGCCCAGAAGATTTTTAGGTGGTACTCAGATGAGCATTTTTTACACTTTTATCTCATTGTTCATTTTAATTCTTATGAACTTAATTTATAGTATAAAAATGTAATTAACACATCAAATACATAGCTTTTTTTTTTAAATTTAAGTTTAAAATGAGTCAACTTAAAGAAAATCCTTAAGTCCATGTGGTGAGAATTATGAAGGCAGTTCACACAGGACTGATGTTTAGAAAACACTGGCTCAGAAGATTTACCATTTCTCTCTACTTTAAGCCATTTGTCAGCTTAACCTTGATGTACTCCTTATCCTAGTTTAACTTTTTAAAAAACATCCTGAACAGAACGGTCATGGAAAGAAACATGGGGCCTGCTCCCGTGTGATAGTGATTTATCGACTAGGGGCCCTGGGTGTGTGGACGTTTAACTGCTGTTTTGTCATCCTGTTACACACAATTTTCCATCTTGCTAAAAAGGTATCGTTACTTGTCAGCTCCTTTTTTGTGGTATGCGGGCCTCCCTCTGTCGTGGCCTCTCCCGTTGCGGAGCACAGGCTCCGGACGCGCAGGCTCAGCGGCCATGGCTCACGGGCCCAGCCGCTCCGCGGCATGTGGGATCCTCCCGGACCGGGGCGCGAACCCGGTTCCCCTGCATCGGCAGGGGGACGCGCAACCACTGCGCCACCAGGGAAGCCCAAGTCAGCTCCTTTTTTGAAATTCAGATCCATGTCTAACAGGTTTTGACTATTCCTAGTCTAACAGCCCTGCCAAAAATATAGCAAGTGTGAACAGATATGAGCTGCTCTGAGCACCCCTGAGCTGACATAGTTTGTCTTTAGAAACCCAAGCTGACCCCCCCTGGGGATGAGCGCTTTTGGCCAAAGATAGACCGTTTTGCCAGTAATCCCAGTTAGAGTCACGCGTAAGATGGCCCTCAAGCCCACATCTTCATAAGGAAGAGTCCACTGCCTTCTCTGATTTTGAAACCAGGGGTCAACATTATGTGCCAACCTTGTCTCAGCACCTCTTCAATTCCCTGTGAACGCTGGATGGTGACCACAAATTCTGTCACGTGCATTTTAGTTTTAATCAGAGCCTGGCATGTGATCCCTCCAGGCTGGGAAATGGAGATGCCTATGGAACACCCAGATGCCCTCTTACAGTGGTGCCGTGGCCTTGAGGATCCAGTCCTGCTTGTTAATGCTGGCCTCCTCTTCCCAGCCCAGAAGTCTTACTTCTTTCTTTATTTGCTCCTGTGATGGGTATTAAACACTCCAATGGACAGGAGTTGAGTAGGTTTGTTTTCTTTTATTCTGCTGCCAGTCAACCTTATCTTGTTCCCAAAACACCTTTAAAAAGTTCTTCGATGGTTTTCTTTAGCTTTATTTTGCAAGACTCCCTTCTCTGGGTCTTAGGCTTGTAGATATTATTCATTTAGACCCATCTCTGCCTCTGGAACTGTTCCTCGTAGTTTGTCCTTTCTAGCCGTGAGTTCGCTGCAAAGTTGTTGGCACAGACACGTCAGCTTGTTGTGATTCTTCTACCTCTTCACTAATTATTTGTGTTTGTGGTGTCAGAACCCCATTTTCAAGAACGTCTCTCCTTAATGGAGAAGGAGGACATTTTTTTTAGATTCCAACTCACCTTTCAACTTTTTGGAATCTCTGCTCAGAAATTACAGGATTCGGGTGGCGCAGGGGTTAAGAATCAGCCTGCCAATGCAGGGGACACAGGTTCGAGCCCTGGTCCGGGAAGATCCCACATGCCTCAGAGCAACTAAGCCCGCGCGCCACAACTACTGAAGCCCGTGCGCTCTGGGGCCCGCGTGCTGCAATTACTGAAGCCCGCACACCTAGAACCTATGCTCCGCAACAAGAGAAGTCACAGCAATGAGAAGCCCGTGCACCGCAACGAAGAATGACCCCTGCTCGCTGCAGCTAGAGAAAGCCCACGCTCAGCAAAGAAGACCCAATGCAGCCAAAAACTAACTAACTAAATTAATTAATTAATTTTTTTAAAAAAGAAAGAAAAAGAAATTACAGGATTCTCAGCCAGACTAGGTTTCTCATTCCTGGCCGTCGTGAACATAAATGTGACATGAGTGTCTTCCCTCGTGATGCCGGTCACTTCTATTTCTCTCATCGCTTCCACTTCTCCCATCACTTCCTCCTTGTTAATTGTAAGTAAGTCAAGACCGGTGGCCCCTCCCACTACTTTCTCAACCTTCCGAGGCCTGGATCTGTCAGTGAGTTGGGTCAAGGATGTGTCATGCGCAGTTTTGATCACAGTGACACTATGAGAATATGTGTGCACGATTGAATCCCCACCAGTTCTGTCTTTGATGTTTCCTCTTGATTTCTGTAGCGGGAACAATCACTCATTTCCTGTGTTTGGCAGTGGTTGTAATATCCTGCTGTTACAGTAGCACTTTTCTCAATTCATCCCCATTTTTATCCAGCGTGAGAACTAGTGCATAGATGCATAGATTATTTGTTCTTTTTTTTTCTTATTAGTTAACTATTTTATACATATTAGTGTATAGATGTCAATCCCAATCCACCAATTCATCCCACCCCCTTCTTTCCCCCCTTGGTGTCCGTACGTTTGTTCTCTACGTCCGCGTGTCTATTTCTGCCTTGCAGACTGGTTCATCTGTACCATTTTTCTAGGTTCCACATATATGCATTAATATATGATATTTGTTTTTCCCTTTCTGACTTACTTCACTTTGTATGACAGTCTCTAGGTCCATCCACCTCTCTACAGATGACCCAGTTTTGTTCCATTTTATGGCTGAGTAATATTCCATTGTGTATCTGTACCACATGATTTATTTGTTCTTGACTTCCGGAGACAGCTTACTGACTCTCGAAACCAAACAAACAAAAATCTATTCCTTATCAACAGAACATGACAGAGCACGCCCTCCTTTTGTTGTATTCTAATTAGAGTCTTGTTCTTTGTGGTCCACCTGCCTCCTGTGAGCTTTTGCTGAGCTGTCGTTTCCTCCACTGCCCCAGATCCAAATTTGCTTTTCTCTGACTCTGCTCTGTGTGGCACCTGGACTGACCCAACCAGCAACATTTCCTCGGGCTCCCTTTGCTAACTGGCTCCCCGCCGGGTTTGGCTGATGTGAGCACTGATGGGTATTGGGGTGGAAGGAAGAGAAAAACCAAGGCAATTCACCAACCTTGGTGTATTAGTGATTCAGATTTGTGCCTCCGCAAACTTACAGATTACCTGCGGTTATCACTGCAGAATAGTCCTGTCTGCAAATGGCAGGCCCATGAACGCTAAGGGCTGTTGAAATGACGCGTCAGAGGATGAGAAGCAGCCACTGGAAAGAGCTTTGGGAAGAGCGCACAGGCAGATGACATCATGCCAGACACGCTAGGAAGAGGGAAGAGTAGATGAACAGGTCTGGAGACCCAGAGTTGTAGGGCAGGCAGTGCGGATTAGCTGGGAAGGACTTAGAACAGGAGGCATGATGGATAAAGTAGAACAAAACAGGTTGGGTCCAAAAGAGATTGTAATTCCCTTTCCACTGTTGTAGGTGACAGGAAATACATCAGTCAGAGTTTTTAGATGCATACAACTGAATTGCCCCTAGCTGGTTGATATGGGAAGCAATGTTGAGGAACAGAGTTCTCAGGCTCCTGCGATCCATCAAGAAGTGGGTTGGGCTTCCCAGGTGACTCCCAGAAAGATACAACAGAATCAGCCTGCCAAGGGTCAGGAAGCTGGTGAGTCAGGGGACCCCTTCCCAGCTGCCACTCAGGCCACATCAGCTCTGCCTGGCCCCTGGCCCTACCTCTACTCCTGCCCCCTTCCGTTCCCAGCAAAGCCTCCCGGGAGCCCTTCTGCTTGGCAGAACCTAAGTCACACGACTGCATCCCAGCAGCACAGAGGCCAAGAAATGAGGGTTTGGTTGTTTGATTTTCTGCATTCTCCATTGGAAAGACAGGAATTATCTTGTAAGGTGTTATCGATGTGGGGAGTATGGTCAGAGGGGCATCCACAAAGGACAGGTGTCCACTTCAGGAAGGGACTTAATGTTTTAAAGGAAGGAGTAGAGCGTAATGTCCAGCTGCTGCAGCAAAACACCAGGCCCTGGGTGGCTTATAAACAACAGAAATTTACTGCCCACAGTTCTGGAGGATGGAAGTCTGAGGTCAGCGGCAGCGTGGTCAGGTGAGGGTCTTCCTGGTTGCAGATTTCTTTCGTGTCCTCACGTGGTGGGAGGGACTAGGGAGCTCTCTGAGGCTCTCATGACCTGAGCAGCTCCCAAGGGTCCCACCTTCTAATTCCACCACCTTGGGTGTTAGGTTTTCAGCATGAATTTTGGGGGGAGAGGCACAGACATTCAGATGCTGGAGATAGATTTTCCATTGTAAAATATCATTTTGATGGGACCATTTGGTTTTTCAGCCAAGGCTAATCCTAACGATTGTGTATAAAGTCTGTGACTGCTGGCTTCTTTAGCTAGCTTCACGTTTTATTTTGACTGGTTCTCTGAATCTAGGTTAACAGCCCATTAGTTTTTACACCAGGTCTCAAGTCATTTTTTACTTACATGGCACAAGGCTGAAATCCTTTCCTGGTCCCTCTCTGCTACATCAATGGTGCACAGTTTGGTGAGTACCACCTGCTGCCTGAGGTGCAGCGCCCTCCCCTCCCATGGCACATGGGCAACACCCTAGTGATGGAAGAGTCAGCCATAAACTCCAGCCCTTTGCAGAGTCATTTCCCACTGGCTGTTAAATACAAGCAAATGTTTATCACAGCCTACTCCAAGCCGCTAATTCAGACTTCAGGACCCGAAACATGGTTTGGCTGGAATTTCCTGTTGCTGTGGAATAAAGCTGGTGGAGTTGCCCCATGATGGGTCTCTAAAATGAGTGAGGCATCCGGACTTCCCTGGTGGTCCAGTGGTTAAGAATCTGCCTTCCAACAGACGTAGAGCATGGACTTGAGGACACGGGGAGGGGGAAGGGTAAGCTGGGACAAAGTGAGAGAGTGGCATCGACATATATACACTACCAAACGTAAAATAGATAGCTAGTGGGAAGCAGCCGCATAGCAAAGGGAGATCAGCTCCGTGCTCTGTGACCGCCTAGAGGGGTGGGCTAGGGAGGGTGGGAGGGAGGGAGACGCAAGAGGGAGGAGATACGGGGATATGTGTATATGTATAGCTGATTCACTTTGTTATAAAGCAGAAACTAACACATCATTGTAAAGCAATTATACTCCAATAAAGATGTTAAAAAAAAAAAAAAAGAAAAGTATCTGCCTTCCAATGCAGGATGGGGTGCGGGTTCGATTCCTGGTCGGGGAACTAAGATCCCACATACTGTGGGGAAACTAAGCCCGTGTGCTCTAAGCCTACGCTCCGCAGCAAAGATCCCGCGTGCAGCAACTAAGACCTGATGCAGCCAAATAAATAAAATAAAATGAGTGAGGCATCCACAGTGTGGTGGACTCTGTGGTGTGCCACCAGACCGCCTTCCAGGAGGGACTTGTCCCCCAGCTGTTGGGCGTGCCCACCACCGGCAGCCCTCAATGTCAGCCCCCGCAGGGGTGCTTCAGCTGCAGAGAGCACCATGGTCAGGGGAATGACCATGACCAGGGACTGATGGCCTCAGAGATACAAAAGCCCAGCCATCTCAGCCCAACTCAGGACAGCTCTGCACACCATTCTCGCTCCCCGTGGGGCTGGCCGTACCTGCACCGCAGCTCCACTTCTCCCTCTGTGACTCCTGCTTTCTTCCCCTGGAGGCCACAGGCATTCATCCCATGGATGCTCCTTCATAAACTTCTTGCTTCCTGGAGACCCCATCCTTCTTGCAATGACTAGCATCTGTAAGAAGCAGGTAAACAGAGGCCGAGTGCCACATACCAAGCAAATGCTCTGCCCTCCCAGGGCATTAAATGCTCCTTAGAAATGAAGAGCTGCCAGCTACTCTCAACCAGGTAACATCCTGGTGCTTGGAAGTGGTTTTCCTTCATTTAAAATCTCATTGTAAACTTTACGTTAAAAGAATAAAAACTGAAAAAAGACTGGACTCTAGTTAATTGTATACACGGTGAAGTATATATTTAGGGGAGAATACAGATGTCAACAATTTCCTTTGAAATACACCAAAAATAAGATGGATTGATGGATGAGAAAGGGATGGATAGATAGATAAATACGTGATAAAATAAGTATTGTAAAATGTTAATGGTAGAATCTAGGTGGTGTGTATATGGGTGTTCACTGAAAAATTCTTTCGACTTTGTTTGATATTTTTATTATAAAATATTGGAAAGATAACTATGTATAACCTTCCTAGGAAGGGCAGACTGGGAACCTTTTATGAATTTATTTCAAAGATAAGGTTAAGCCCATCTAGGACTTAAGATCATATCAGTATCCATTCCCTGATATTTTGAATTCATTATTTATTCAGCAAACATTCGTTGAACGTGTACTATGAACTTGTATATACAGGAGATGTTCCAGGGAGGATAATGAAATAGAAGAGCTTTTTTCTGCAACCGTTATTACAGTAGATAAAACAAATACATAAAGAAAGTTAAATAATAATATTTCATGTCATATCATCCTTGACATAGATTTTTTTAATGTGTTTATTAGTTCCACTGTCAGATACCATGTCTGGCAATTGGTAATAATTAATCATGACAATAACAGCCACTTACACAGAGCTCACTGTGTGCCCGGCCCCGTTCCAAGGCCTTCACGTGTGCAGATTTCCAACTAAAGGGGACATGACTGACTGAGGGCCCAGCCGCTGTGCTCTGTAATCTTGTCACCGAATTTCCCAGCCAGTGACTGACCCCAGCAGGGATACTGAGTCAGGCTCATTGCTGAGAGACGGGGGGCTCCTTTGACGGCCATCACTGCCTCCATGACCCCTGGGGCCTCCCCAGCCTTCCTCAGTCTGCACAGTGTTCTAGGGTGTTCCTCTCCCCTCCCCCTTCCTCCCCTCCCTCCTTCGAAGGGAGGAGACTTGCATGTCAGCCGGATGACTCTCCCAGCCTCCCACTCCTCCCACAGGCGTCCCTCTAAGACAGTCTTTGCACAGTTGATCCTGTCTGGGTATCTTCATCTCAGAGGACCTGGACTAACACTTCTGTCCTATGAGCAGTACTATTTTTATCTTCATTTTACATATGAGGAACCTGAGGGAAGTAACTTGCGAAGGTCATACAGCTGAGCTGGCATTCTGACCTGTGTCTCTGGCAACATCTTATTTCTAAGAAGGTGATGCTCTAGGGTGGGTCTTGAATGTTATAAGTTGGGAAGGCAGCGTCTAGAGGTTATAACTGAGGAGGATGATGACGATGATGGTGATGGTGATGATGACAACTCGTGTATGAACGGTGCAGGCACTCTTCATCCAGTTTAATCCACAGCAGCCTTGCGCGTAGTATTGTTATCTCCACCCACATCATGCACCTGCTAAAAGGCAGAGCTGGCTCCTCCCCTGTGACTCTCCTTTGGGGTCTTACTCTTTTTTTTTTTTTTTCGGTACGCGGGCCTCTCACTGTTGTGGCCTCTCCCGCTGCGGAGCACAGGCTCTGGACGCGCAGGCCCGGCGGCGTGCTATGCGGCTGCTTCCCACTAGCTATCTATTTTACGTTTGGTAGTGTATATATGTCCATGCCACTCTCTCACTTTGTCCCAGCTTACCCTTCCCCCTGCCCGTGTCCTCAAGTCCATCCTCTAAGTCTGGGGTCTTATTCTTGACTTGACGTGCTGCCGCACTGCTATGGAGAGATCTGGTATTTAGGACCTGCCCCTTTAAGACAGAAGGCGTGGAGGAGAGCAGTGCTGGAGGGGATGTGCCGCTCTCACCCATTGCGCTTGGTTTCGGGCGGTGGGGGGCGGGGGCTGATCTTACAGAAAGATACAAGTACAGTATATAGTGTTTGAGGGCAAGGCCGGGCTTTCATGGGGAGTTCTGCTTCACCGAGGTAAGAAACCTGGTGCCTGGGGCCCCGGGGATGCAGAAGACAGGTGAGCAGCAGAGGCAGGACTGGGGTTTGACCAGGCCCTCCTGATAATGAGCTGCCTGGGCCGCTCAGGTGCCCTGGACCGTTACGCTTGGTTGTACAGAAGCTTTCGTCAGGTTTGGGGCCGGTGCATCAACCATGTCCTGTATTTTCTGCATTCTGACGTAGTAACATCTGGGGCCTTGCTGACCCTCGATTTAGTAACATCCTAGAAATAGTCAACCACTCACCCCAGTGAGAGCACCTTTCAAATGCAAACCCACCCATCCAGAACCCACACCGCCACCACCCCCTTTATGGGCCTCTCCCAGCCTGGACCACTATCCCCCTGCCCTGATCACCCCAGGACCAGGCAGCAGACGACCTGGGACAGGCCTGTATCCCGGAGCCCACTGAAATTATTCAAGCTAGCCAAACCTAAGCCTGCCTGCCCTCCTCACCCGTGTCTTTCCCGTGGAAACCACAGTGAAGGCTCTTGTCACAATACCAAGGGGGAAAGCGGGGGGCGGGGGGGATGAACTGGGAGTTTGGGATTAATATATACACACTACTGTATATAAAATAGATAACTAATGAGAACCAACTTTACAGCACAGAGAACTCTACTCAGGGCTCTGTGGTGACCTAAATGGGAAGGAAATCCAAAAAAGGGGAGATACATGTTTACGGGTAGCTGATTCACTTTGCTGTACAGTGAAACTAACACAGCACTGTAAAGCAACTATACTCCAATAAAATTAATTTTTTAAAAAAGGCTCCTGCCACAGTATCCCCCTTCCTCTGCCTCCTCACCAACCATGGTGCTTCCCCGTGTGGCCCCCATGGTGACGGAAGCCAAGGGCGGCTCTTGCCAATCACTGATCTGTGTGTGAGCACCGTGCTGGTTGGGTCGGGCTGTCTGGCTGTCCAGGGCGACAGACAGGTCCCCTCATCCTGCACAACCAGAGGGAGATCTGAGCTCCTCCCCGAGCATGTTCAGGACATACCATGGGTTGAAACGTGGCCACTTCCTGGTCCTGTGATGTCATCCCATGATGTCATCATCCTGCACAAGCTGTCCTGTGCTCTGCTGGGCAAAGTGGATTAAAGAATGAATGTATTCCCAACCACATGGATGGAACTTGAGGGCATTATGCTTAGTGAAATAAGTCAGACAGAGAAAGGCAAGTGCAGTATGATCTCATATGTGGAATCTAATACAGAAACAAAAACCAAGGTCATAGAGAACAGATCAAGGCTGGAGGTGGGGTGTGGGGTGTGGGGAGTGGGTGAAGGGAGTCAAAAGGCACACACCTGCAGTTATAAGTCATGGGATATAATATACTGCATGGCAACTGTAGTTAACAGTACTGTACTGTGCATTTGAAAGATGATAAGAGGGTAGATCATAAAAGTTCTCATCACAAGAAAAACATTCTGTAACTATGTATGGTGAGGCATGTGAACTAGACTTACTGTGATCATGCTGCAATATAAGCAAATACTGAATCCTTACGTTTATACAACTGAAACTATTGTCATATGTCAATTAGACCTTAATTTTAAAAAACCACAATAAATTCGACCATAAGCACCAAAAAAGAAAATGGTGAATGCATTTAAATGCCTCACCGTGATAACGCTGAGCATAGTAGATCTCTTACCCTCCCTCCCCATTTCTTCCAGGTAAATTCTAGTTTCAGTTAAATAAAATCAGAGTGAATTCTTAAGTGACTGTTTCCTCAGAGCATCACACCAAAGCTAACAGGATTTATCCTCAACACTCAAATCAACAAGTTAAAAATTACTCTATGAAGAGAGTTATAATTCTCGTTGTGTATTACCAGCTTGTTCTTCGGAAAAACTGAGCTGATTGAATTCAACTTCATTCCTCACAGTTATGTCAGTGTTTTAGTTGGAGTTACGTTAAATCTCTATTAAATTAAGGCATACTGTCATCTGTAGTATTTCTAGACTGCCAACAAGGAGACCATGGTTTCTCTCCCTGTAATTTAAATCTTTCTTCATTTTTCCCATTAGGGTTACATAATTTTAAATGGTCCTTATTTATTGAATTATATAATTCTTTTCTATTCAATTTCTGTAGCTATTATGATGGGGGAAGATAGTGAGTTTCTACTCTGTTACTAAGATTAAATAATGCAATTGATTTTTCATTTATAGGTAACATCCTATAATTTTCCTGAACCTATTTCCTCAAAGAAATTTTTTGTTGATTTTTGTGCAGCCCTAAGGTATGTAAATCATATCATTATGAAAACGACAGCAACATATTAGACTCATAACTGTGCAAGTAATAGATATTCATTTTAGAGGAATTGGAGGATATCAAAAGAGGATCATTATGGCCATCCCACCATTGTTATTACTGTCACTTATCACTTGTCATTTGCAGGTACTTCCCTTAAAGCTCTACTTGTCCCAATTTTATGGATGTGGAAACTGAGCCTCAGAGAGGTGGAGTAACACAGAACATAGAACACACACACACACACACACACACTCACACCGTAACTTACAGTGCTGGGTTTTGTTTTGTTTTTTTGTGGTATGCGGGCCTTCCTCTGCTGTGGCCTCTCCCGTTGCGGAGCACAGGCTCCGGACGCGGCTCCGGACGCGCAGGCTCAGCGGCCATGGCTCACGGGCCCAGCTGCTCCGCGGCATGTGGGATCTTTCCAGACCGGGGCGCGAACCCGGTTCCCCTGCATCGGCAGGCGGACGCGCAACCACTGCGCCACCAGGGAAGCCCACAGTGCTGCGTTTTAACCCAGCTCTGACTGAGTCAAAAGCCTTTACATTTAATAGCAGCAAAAAAGGAAACACTTGGGAATGAATTTAACTCAATAAACATGGGGAAATGTTCAAAGAAAATTAAAATACTTCAGGGGAAAATAAAGGCTCTGAGAAATCAACAAATTTGAGCCTTGTCTCTTTCCTAATTTTGGCTAATTTCATAAGTGAGAAACAGCCTTATATTGTCAGTTTTATTTGCATTTTTATTCCTAGGAAGTTTCAACATTTTCCAATTAACCACATATCTTTTCTAAACTGTGTTTTTTCATGCCTTTTTCTTTCTGTTCATAACTTCTGCTAATTTCACCATTGGGGAATTTGACTTTTTTACTGACTTATTTGAATTAATTATGTATTATTTTTTGTCAAATTCCTAGCAAATGTTAAATCATCCTTTTACTTTGCCATTTCATTGTGTTTATGATGTGTGTTAATGTACAGATACTTTAATTATTTTTAAATATAATTAAGTTTATCAGTCTTTTCCTTTTTGAGTCCTTTGTTTGTTTGTTTGTTTTTCTTGGATTGGGGTGTGTGCTGAGAATGGCCTTCCCCATCCAGAGATGAGATGGATGAATGCCTGTAATTTCATCTAGTTTTATTACTCATTTATTTAATTCTTTAATACATCTGAAATGCATTTTGAGTTGGGGGGGACAAGAAAAAGAAAGCACTTTATTTAACTGCTAACGCAGTCACTTCATAAATATCAGGTCTTTTTTTTTTTCTTTTTTACTCAAAAAATTTTCAAAGATTTTAGCTTGAAAATAAAATCACATCTTCTCTCATTTGGGAGGCTGTTCTGTTCTTCCTTTAGCGTGAAGATACTTTTGTTAGTTACCTTCTAACTTATTTTTAAACAGATTCTGCATTGTCAGTCTAAGACTGGTCTTATCATACGACACAGGGTAAGAGGCTGTGAGATGAGCTGGCATTTGCTCTGTGTCTTGAGAAGTAGAGGTCTGCCCTGGACAAATAGACTAGATGCTATGGTTAATTAACTAGTTTCTCCAACCAAGTTTAACAGTGGCCCTAACTTTAATAAGACCATTACTTTTTTTTTTTTACTCTTAAAAAAATTGAGATATGATTCATATGTCATAAAATTCACCCTTTCAGAGCCTACGATTCCATGGTCTTCAGTATATTCAGAGTTTTGCAACCATGACCACTATCTAATTCCACAATATTTCCATCACCCTAAGAAGAAACCCCATAACCATTAGCAGTCACCCCCACTCCTCCTTCCTCCCAGCCACTAGCAAACATTAATTTACTGTCTTTCTCTATGGATTTGCCTATTCTGGACATTTTGTATAAACGGAATCATACAATATGTGACATTTGTGTCTGTCTTCTTTTACTTAGCATAATATTTTCGAGGTTCATCAACGTTGTAGCATATATCAATACTTCATTCTTTTTTAGAGCTAAATTATATTGCAGTGTATGGATATACCACACTGTTTATCCATTCATCAAGTGATGAACATTTGGGTTATTTCCACTATTTGGCTACTATGAATAATACTGGTATATAGATTCATGTACAAGGTTTTGTGTGGATATGCACACAGGGTTTTCGGTTCTCTGGGGTATACCCAGGAGTGAAATTGATGGGTCAGAGGATAACTCTGTTTAGCTTTCTGAGGAATTGCTAAACTGTTTAGTATCGGCATCATTTTACAACCCCACCAGCAATATGAGGGTTCTAATTTCTCCATATCCTCACCAACAATTGTTATTACCCCTCTTTTCGATTTTAGCCATCCCAGTGTGTGTGAAGTGGTATCTCATTGTGATATTGATTTGCATTTCCCTAATGACTAAGGATACTGAACATCTTTTCATGTGCTTATTGGCTATTTATATATCTTCTTTGGAGAGATGTCTATTCAGATCCTTTCCCCATTTTTTCATTGGGTTAGTTCTCTCTTTATTGTTGTAAGAATAAAACAAGTTCTTTATAAATTCTGGGTACAAGTCCATTATCAGATATATAATTTGTATTGTAGCTTTGTAGTAAGTTTTGAAACCGGGAAGTTTCAAATTCAAAGTTGAATCCTCCAACTGTGTTCTCTTCGAGATTATTTTGGCCGTTCTGCAGTCCCTTTCACTTTAGGATCAGCTTGTCAATTTCTGAAAAAAAAAAAAGGTTTTGAAAGCGATCATGTTGAATACGTAGATCAATTTGGGGAGCACGGCCATCCTGATATCTTCCAATCCATGAACATGGAATGTCTTTCCATTTATTTATATCTTCCTTATGTCTCTCAATGATATTTTGTAGTTTTCACTGTTCAAGTCTTATACTTCCTTTGTTCAGTTTATTCCTAAGTATTTTATTCTTTCTGATGCTATTGCAACTTGAGTTGTTTTCTTAATTTCATTTTAATTGCTAGTGTATAGAAATACAATTAATTTCTGTTCACTGATCATGTGTCCTGCTAAACTTGTTTATTGGTTCTGATTTTTTTTGTGTGTGGACTCCTTAGGATTTCCTGTATACAAGGTCATGTCATCTGTGAATAAAGATAATTTTACTTCTTCCTTCCTGATATGTATACTTTTTATTTCTTTTTCTTGCCTAATTGCCCTGGCTACAACCTCCAGTAAAATGTTGAATAAAAGTGGCAAAAGCAGACATCCTTGTCTTGTTCTTGATCTTAAGGGAAAGCTTTCAGTCTTTCACCATTAAGTATGATAGCTGTGGATTTTTCAGAGCTGCTCTTTATCAGGTTGAGGAAGTTCCCTTATAGTCCTAGTTTTTTAAGTGTTTTTGTTCATGGATTAGATTTTATCAAATGCTTTTTTCTGTGTCTATTGAGATGATCATGTGGTTTTGTCCTTTATTTTATTTATATGGTATATGACTGATTTTTTTCAACTTTATTGAAGTATAACTGACAAATAAAATTGTAAGATATTTAAAGTGTACATCATGATGCTTTGACATATGTATACATTGTGAAAAGATTCCTTCCATGTAGTTAATTAACACATCCATCACCTCACGTTTCTTTTTTCCCCTTCCTTTGTGTGAGAACATTTAAGTTCTACTCTTAGCAGATTTCAATCCTAGAATACAGTGATATTAACTATAGTCACCATGTTATACGTTAGTTCCTCAGACCTGATTCATGTTTTTTTAAAAATAAATTTATTTATTTATTTTTATCTTTGGCTGTGTTGGGTCTTCATTGCTGCATGCGAGCTTTCTCTAGTTGTGGCGAGCGGGGGCTACTCTTTGTTGTGGTGTGTGGGCTTCTCATTGCTATGGCTTCTCTTGTTGCGGGCTCTAGGCACATGGGCTTCAGTAGTTGTGGCATGCGGGCTCAGTAGTTGTGGCTCGCGGGCTCTAGAGTGCAAGCTCAGTAGTTGTGGTGCATGGGCTTAGTTGTTCCGCGGCATGTGGGATCTTCCTGGACCAGGGCTCGAACCCGTGTCCCCTGCTTTGGCAGGTGTATTCTTAACGACTGCGCAACCAGGGAAGTCCCCCTGATTCATCTTGTAGCTGAAAATTTGTACCCTTTTACCAACCGCTCCCTATTTCCTCCACCCCCCAGCCTCTGGAAACTAATTTTCTACTCTCTGTTTCTATGAGTTTGACTTTTTTAAGATCCCACATGTAAGTGATACCATGCAGTATTTGTCA
The DNA here is from genome assembly GCF_002837175.3 of Physeter macrocephalus. Taxonomy (NCBI): domain Eukaryota; kingdom Metazoa; phylum Chordata; class Mammalia; order Artiodactyla; family Physeteridae; genus Physeter; species Physeter macrocephalus. The sequence goes on along the minus strand of NC_041227.1, from coordinate 44,659,736 downwards.
TTCTCTGCCTGGCTTATTTCACATACCATAGTGCCCTTAAGGTGTTGTTGCAAACAGCAGGATTCCTTTCCTTCTTGTGACTGAATAATATCTCCTTTATCGATTCATCCATCAGTGGACACTTAGGTTGTGGTCATGTCCTGGCTATTGTGAATATGCTGCAATGAACATGGGAGTGCAGATATTTCTTCAATATCCTGTTTTCATTTCCTTCAGATACATGCCCAAAAATGGGATTGCTGGATCATACAGTAGTTCTATTTTTTTTTTAAAGGAAACTTTATACTGTTTTCCATAGTGGCTACACCAGTAACATTCCCATCAGCAATGTATAAGCGTTACCATTTCTCCACATCCTTGCCAATACTTGTACACTGATTGATTTTATATGTTGAATTAACCTTGCATTCTGGAGATAAATCCCAGTTGGTCATGATGTTTAAAGCTTTGTATATGTTGCTGGATTTGGTTTGCTTGTATTTTGCTGAGAATTTTGCACCTATATTCACAATGCATATTGGATTGTAGTTTTCTTTTCTTGTGATGACTTTGTCTGGTTTGGGTATCATGTAATATGACCTTATGGAATGAGCTAGTTAGTGTTTCCTTCTCTTCTGTATTTTGGAAGAGTTTGTGAAGTATTGGTATTAATTTTTTAATAATTGGTGGGATTCATGAGTGAAGTCATCTAGTCCTGGGCTTTTCACTGTGGGAATTTTTTTTGTCTTTTTAAAACTAATTCTACCTCTTCATTATAGGTCTATTCAGATTTTCTATCTCTTTTGAGTCAGTTTCAGTAGTTTGTGTCTTTCTAGGAATTTGTCCTTTCATCTAGGTTATTTAATTTGTTGGCATATAGTTGTTCATAGTATTCTCCTATAATTCTTTTTATTCTTTTTAATAATGTAAAGTAGATAGTAATGTCTTCTCTTTCATTCCTGATGTTAGTAATTTGAGGCTTCTTTCCTTTTTCTAATTCAGTCTGCCTAAAGGTTTATCAATTTTGTTTATGTTTTAAAGAAACAACTTTCGCAACTTTTCTATTCTTTAATTTATTTATTTCCACTCTGATCTTTATTATTTCCTTCCTTCTGTCTGCTTTGGGTTTAATTTGCTATTTTAAAAAATGTCCTAAGGTGAAAGGTTATGTTATTGATTTGAAGTCTTAATGTCTTTTAAATATAACCATTTCACAACTGTAAATTTCCCTCTAAGCACTACCTTAGCTGCATCCCATAAATTTTGGTATGTTGTGTTTTTGTTTTCATTCATCTCAAAGTATTTTCTAATTTCCTTTTTAATTTCTTCTTTGATCCATTGGTTATTTGAGTGCATAGTTTAATTTCCACATACATGGAAATTTCCTAATTCTCCTGCAGTTGATTTCTAATTTCATCTATTGTTGTCAGAGAACATGCTGTGTGTAATTTTAATCCTTTGAATTTGTTGAGACTTGTTTTATGACCTAAGATATGATCTGTCTCGGAAAATATTCACGTGTACTTAAGAAGCATGTATATTCTGCTGCTGTTGGGTGGGACGTTCTATGGATATCTGTTAGGTCTTGTTGGTTCCTAGTGCCATTCAGTCTCCTATTTCCTTGCTCATCTTCTAATTCTTCTGTTCATTATTAAAAGTGGGCACTGAAATCTGCAGCTATTTTTGTTGAATTTCTATTTCTCCCTTCAATTCTGTAAGTTTTTGCTACATGTATTTGGAGGCTCTGCTGTTAGATGGATTGATCCTGTTATCCTTATAAAAGTTCTTCGTCTAGTAACAATTTGTGTCTTAAAGTCCATTTTGTCTGATATTAGGATAGCCCCTCCAGCTCTCTTATGGGTACTGTTTGCATGGTATAACTTTTTCCATTCTTTTACTTTCAAGCTGTTTGTGTCTTTGAAGAGAAAGTGAATCTCTTACAGATAGGGTATCAGTCAGGGTTCTCCAGAGAAACAGAACCAATAAGAGACAGAGACAGAGATATAAATATATAAAAAGATTTATTATAGGAAATTGACTCACATTATTTTGGAGACCAAGAAGTCTCACAATCTGCAGTCTGTAAGCTGGGGAACCAGGAAAGCAAGTGGTTCAGTTCAGTCCAAGCTCAAAAGTCCGAGAATCAGGGGAGCCAGTGACGTAAGCCCAAGTCCAAAGGCCCTATAATCAGGAGATTGGGGGATGGGGGTGTAAGTACCAGTGTGAGTCTAAAGTCCCAAGAACTAGAAGCAACAATCTCTGAGGGCAGGAGAAGATGAATGTCTTGACTCAAACAGAGAGAGCAAATTTGCCTTTCCTCCACCTTTTTGTTCTGTTCAAGCCTTTAGCAGATTGGATGGTGTTTACCCTCACTGATGAAGGCAGTCTTCTTTACTCAGTCTGCATATTCAAATGCTAATCTGTTCTGGAGACATCTGTACAGACAGACCCAGAAATGATATTTTACCAGCTCTCTGGGCATGCCTTAACCCAGTCAAGTTACATACAAAATTAACCATCACAGAGAGCATATAGTTGGATCACTGAAAACTTTTTTCTTCTGCCCATCTCTGCTTTATTGGCGTGTTTAGTCCATTTACGTTAAATATAATTACTGGTAAGGTAGGGTTTACATCTGCCATTTTGCTATATGTTTTCTATATGTCTTATGCCTTTTTGTTTCTCTGTTCCTACACTGTTGACTTCTTTTATATTAAATAGAGACTTTTTAGTGTATCATTTTAATTCCCTTGTTATGTTTCTTTTTTAGTTATTTTCTTAGTGTTTGCCCTGGGGATTACAATTAACATATTAATTTGTAACAATTAAGTTTGGACTAATACCAACTTAATTTAAATAATGTATAACAACTTTGGGACTTCCCTGGCGGTCCAGTGGTTAGGATGCTGTGCTTCCACTGCAGAGGGTGTGGGTTTGATCCCTGACTGTGGAACTGAGATTCCCACATGCCATGTGGCACAGCCAAAAATAAATTATTTATATATATATGTGTGTGTATATATATATATATATATATATATATATATATATATATATATAACAGATTTGTTTCTGTATAGTTGTTTACTCTCCTTTGCTAATATTGTCATACAAATTACATCTTTATATACTGTAAGCCCACCAACACAGTTTTATAATTACAGTTTTATGCAATTGCCTTTTAAATCAGATAGGAGAAAAAAGATGTTTTGAGCAAAAATTGAGTAAATAAGCAGTGCGTGGGGGAAGGCATCTATGGGCAGTTTAGCACTGGAAGGAGATGAAGATGGAGTGGGGGCCTTTGGGACAGTGTGTGGTTGCAAAGGGCAGGGAGTTTCACAGCATTTGGGTCAGATTGTCATTGAGGCCACTCCCTTCCCCGTGGGCATCACCCTGAGGTCTGCTGCTGGCTGTTCCCTTCACGTCTCTTTCTTGTCTGGGGAAATTGCAGTCCCAAATGTGTTAAGATCTAAACCAAAGGCCTGGGTAAGTCTATTGAGGAAGTTTGGCAGTTTGTGGCCACAGGGGACTGGATGACCTGGCAGATCTGGGCACATCCACCTGCCAGCGCCTGTTTCTCCAATGTGGGCTGTGGCTCTGGGTGTAGCGCTGACGCCAAGGATGCCACCCAGCCCCATACACTGGATCCCTGGAGACCTCACCCAATCCTCTGCTAGTCCCTGTAACTCCTCCCAGTGGCCTGACAGCACAAGCTGCTCAGCTTGGCATGCCTCTGCGATCCTTTTTAATCTGGACATAGGTGGACCAACCTGTTTATTAAGAGCAGGAGTCCAGCAGGAACTGTGGGCTGAGGTTGTTTTCTCAGGGGGAAGGACCCAAGTCCCATCCCACGCTGGCCTGTGCTTGCCACCTCGTTGATGTGCCCTGCTGTTCGTTTTCACCCCAGGTCTGCTTTAACCTTGGCTTCATCACCACGCAGTCTCCATGGGAGGAACACAGTAACCAGTGAGAAAAGCTCTGTGCACACAGGTCCTTTTGTGGGTCTGTAGCTGCCCAAATACTTATGAAGGAAATAAAACAAAGGCCAAAGTGGAGGAAGGCCTCCTTTCCATCATGGTGAGAATGACTTGCCGTGTAGACACTCAGAGCTTGCCTGCAGCTTTCATGAGAGAATCCATTTTACCCTCCCAGCCACACTTTGCAGTAGGAACCATTGCCTACATTTTACAGATGAGGAAATGGAAACTCAGGGGAGGTTCAGTCACCCACCCAAAGTCACAAAACCAGTTCCACAATGGAGCCAGACATGTCTCCTGGCTCCTGGCCTAATGCTTTTCCTCTACCAGCAGCTGCTCAGCTACTCAGAGTCTGCTGTGTCATGAGCAGTGTTTGAGGAGAGAAAGCCTTGGTCCCTTTTCTCCTTCCAGCCTTCTCCTGGAGGCTCTAGTTCAGTCCTCGGCCCTGGCTGCTCCCCTAGGCTTTCTTCTCATATCTCTGTTTCCCCGTCCTCCTGCCCCTCCCCACCTCGGGTGTGACGCAGTCCACAGGGTTTTTCCCCTTTCCACCCATCCTCTGAATGAATCATGGATTATTACAGTGAGCATGTATTCTTTCTATAATCAAGGGAATAAAAACATTAAAAGCTAGTTTTTCAGTACTAGCAGTTTCAACCTCAGATTTCTTGAACAAAGGGACCAAAACTCATAGAGAACATGCCTGGTCCAAGTCGCAACAGTGGAACCGGCCAAGTCCAGGTCTCATGGCTCCCGTCTCCGTGGCTTTCCCCTGGTGCCACCCGTCGGAAGAGAGTGGTCAGGCTTCTCAGCACTTGCTTGGGCAGGAGTTTGGGGTTTGGTGTTTGTCTGTTCCTCAGCAGGTGCCTGAGTTTCCCTTATGTGACTCAGAGCAGGCAACGTCTAGAGAGACACAACCTGAAACAAAGGGGCACCCCTGATTTGTTTTGTTTTTTAGCATACAAACAGACATCATCATTCCCTCTCCACAGAGAGCCCTCCCCACAGTTTACAGGAATGTTTTATTTATTTATTTATTTCATTTTTGACCACGCTGCGAGGCATGTGGGATCTTAGTTCCCCAACCAGGGATGCAACGCATGCCTCCTACAATGGAAGCGCGGAGTCTTAACTACCGGACCACCAGGGAAGCCCCCAGGAATGTTTTGTAATTGTTGACACAGCATATTCATAGGCCTCTCTCAAGGCTAAGTCTCCATGCCCCTGAGTCCAACCCAAAAATCCTTCTGATAATTAAGGAGGTGTCTTTACACGTCCAGTCACGCCCTGAATTTCTGGGGGAGCATCTCTGTCCACGATGGGTAGCGAGTGACCAGCCTCAAATCCACACAGTCCTGGGGCCTGACCGAGCCTTTTCCGTGCACATTTTCCAAGGTCCTGTCCTGGACATCTTCTCGTGCCTGGACTTGTCCAAAGCAATCGAGCAACAGGTGGCTTTTCTTTCGAGGAACTCACAGGTTAAAAATCTTAAAATTTGGTCAAGGTATTTTGTTGAAAGGCAAGTCAGATTCAGGAGTGTTCCCATCATCTCCGATGTGGAGATTGTGCACCACTTTCTCCTTTCTTCTTTGGGTCCTCTCATTCCCGAAAAGATGTCTGTTCTTTTGGGGGCATTTGATCGAATGGGCTATATCCAGTCCCTCATACATAACACGAAAGGACTTTTGCAAAAGGACTTTATTATGATTGTTCGGCATCTCTGCCTTGAACATGAGTTGGCCTTTGTTCTTTCAGCTGCACTGAAGCGAAGTGAATCTATAACTTAACCTAGAGTTGGGAGTAACCAGTGCAGCCTCATAGGGTGTGCCAGCTTACGGAATAAAAAGGCCATTGTTGAAATGATGACTTGACCCATAGAGGCAGAGCCTCCTCTATAAGTGTTCATATTCATTTTGGAAGATGATCCGATGGTGCAATGATGTTTCCTCATTGTAAAGGGGCTTACTGTGTGATGAAAGGGACCTTTTCAAAGGTCAAAACCTTTGAGGGCCTCCCACAGTCAAAAATCAAGGGGAGGCTCTGGGCCCACCGTGGAGGTGCTCGGCTGGTCCCCTGTCCCTCCTCTGTGTGGGGTTCTGTCAGGGGCGTTTGTCGATTCTGCACTGAGGTCCCTGTAACGTCAGTGCTCCGTGGTGGAGAAGGGACCTGGGGAGAAGTAAGATGGGGGGTAGGATAGCCCCAGGTGTTTGAGGAAGCTTTCTGGTGGGAGGTGGGGCTTGAGAAGCTCTTGACGGGTGAAGTTCAGACAGCAGAAAGGCGTGGGGGAGAGCGGATCGCCAGATGGTCCAGGGCTGTTCAGGCACCTGACAGAGGTGATGGGGAATCTTTGTGAGGCTGCTGTGCTGCCCTAGGCCATTTTGATGATTGGTTCAGAAACTCTGCTGCCTGGAAGAGGAATGAGAGTGTCACTCGGCCACTTGTGTTCAGACCAGCCACGGCTGCCTGTGAGGAGGTCGGGGAGGGGGGGGTCCCAGCCAACAACCTCACGCCCACCCCCATCAACAAGGCAGCTCTGCCCTTTTCTGGTGAATTGAAGAAAGGAATTCTGGTAAATAAGTAATGTAGGAATTGGCCACTCCAGGCCTTACCCCATGCTAAATACAGGGAAACTGAGGCTCAGAGGGGTGAGGCTGGTCCTTTGTAGACTGTCCAGCTAGTCAAAGACAGATCCAGTCAACCTTATGCTACCGCACCCCACCAGCATGTCCAAAGCAAAATGGCAAGCCATGTTGAAGAAGAGTCACTTTCTCTGAGTTTCTTTTGAGAGGAACTTCTGGTTAGAAGTAGAAAATTATTCTGACAAAGTAACTTTCAGCCCTCAAAATGTTTTCACGTAAAGGATGTTGACTTTATAAAGAACACATTTCATAGTTCTGTAAAACATGCAGTGCCGTGGCTCATAAACTATAACTTAATACAACATGACAAAGGTAAATGAACAAGATTCAGGGAACCAATAGCTGAAATGGGGATGCCAAAAGACAAAACTGTTTGTTTCCTGATTGTCTATCATATTTAAATCCTCAAGTGTATCAAACTCCAAGGCCATAATAATTTAAGAGAGAATAACTCTAAAAATGATGTCGGTGGAGTGTTTTTCCAGTTTGGCCAGTGAGATTGGAAAGAGTTTGTGATCGCAATTGTGTGCCCTTGGGAGCTGCCTGGAGACACTACATCATCTCGGATAATTAAAGAATAAAAAAAAAAATCACTTGCCTCTGAATCTCGGACCAACTATTCTACCAATATATAAGCAAGCTAAAGGATCAAAGCCCCTCAAGACTGAAACCACTAGAATATAAACCTGATAAATAATAGTCTTTACTCCTGCTAAAATTTTCCCCATTGCCAATAAGATGTAACTGCATTGCTTTCCATGCTAGCCTGTCATACTTCCAAAAAGTTATCTTGGTGTCTCAAAGTTATGTCTACTGCAGAGGTACAAACTCAAAAACAGGGAGTCATGTAAACAGGTGCATGGCTGGTGTGTGATGACCCGGAAGGATGGGGACTGTGGCCCGCTAGAGAGCACACACGCCGTCTGTGGGCAAGAGGCACCTGCCGTTCCGTCCACCCAACCTGTGTTCTCAGCCCTTGTCACTTTTCGAAAGATGCCAGAAATTCATTGGTAAGTGGTATGTCTTAATTTTTAAATAGTGGCAGCTATTTAGTTTTGTTTGTTTGTTTCTGTAACACTAGGCAAACCAAAATTAAGTTCGTGCTTTGCCCTGCAGTCAACATTCTTTTATTGCTAAATGGAATAATCACGCGGCTGAATTGCCAAAGATATCCTGAAGGGATGCTCATCAAGTCCTCTATTCCTTCTGTGCTTCTTCTGACGCCTTTAGTGTTTGTTTATTTTAGCTTGTTTATTAGCGTCGTTTCCCCCTGACAAAGTTTAAAGGGTTCTGATGCTCCCCATCAACTCATTCTGCCTTTTCTTGTAAAGCTGTGAGTATAAGCAGTTCTTTCACTTTTTTGTCCCAGGGATGTGTTACAAATAAAAGTTGTAAGATTTCTGAATGTGATTCTTCTGTTCACATTTTTAAAGAATCAGGGAAGCTTATGCCAAATGGCACGTGCAGTTGAAGGGGAGGAGCCCAGGCTGGCAGGGGCGGGTGAGCCAGGGGGTGGAGGTGCTGGAGCTCCGGGTTCCGAGAGCCAGAGGGTGTTCCAGAACTGTGCTCTCCAACATAGTGGGCCCTGGCCACAGAGGACTGTCCGGCACTTGAGTGTGACTACAGTGACTTGAGATGTGAAACACACAGGCTTTGGAAACAGTATAGAAGAGAGAGAGAGAGAAAATATCTCATTTTTTATATTGATTACACGCTGAAATGATAATATTTTAGATGTGTTGGGTAAATAGAGATTAATTTTACCTATTTATTGTTTACTTTTTTCTTTTTTTGTTTATTAAAGTATAGTTGATTTACAATATAGTTTCAAGTGTACAGCAAAGTACACTTATTCAGTATGTATATTCTGTATGTATATTCAGTTATACATATATTTTTTCCAGATTCTTTTCCATTATAGGCTATTACAAGATATCGAATATAGTTCCTTGTGCTATATAGTAAATCCTGTTTTTTATCTATTTTATATGTAGTCGTGTATATCTGTTAATCCCAAACTCCTAATTTATCCCTCCCTCACCCCTTCTCAAGTTTGTTTTCTATGTCTGTGAGTCTATTTCTATTTTGTAAAATAAGTTAGTGTGCTAATTTTTGAAAATACATCAGGCTCTTTATGTATAATTGGCATATTTGTGCATATGTACGCTAAAGAGCTGTCTTAAAAAGAGCCAAAGATGTGCGTCTGCTCTTGTGAATCAGTGACAATCCTCTTCCCACTTTAAGAGTAGTAAAAACAAGACAACAGGGCTTTCCTGGTGGCGCAGTGGTTGAGAGTCCGCCTGCCTATGCGGGGGACACGGGTTCGTGCCCCGGTCCGGGAGGATCCCACATGCCGCGGAGCGGCTGGGCCCGTGAACCATGGCCCCTGAGCCTACGCGTCCGGAGCCTGTGCTCCGCAACGGGAGAGGCCGCAACAGTGAGAGGCCCGCGTACCGCAAAAAAAAAACAACAACAACGACAAAAACCAAGACAACAGGCCCCCTAATGAAGCCCAACATCACCAAACCAAGTTAATGACAGTTTCAGCTCTCCCAGAAGTGGAACCAGTCAAGGAATCGCGTGATCAGTGCTAGTGAGGTCACCTACCTGATAGACCCCTGCCATCCCCTAAACAAAAGTGACCTTACAATAAACAACCCACTTTTTTACCTGGTTTAACTTCCTCGTTCCTGCTCCCTCTGCCGGGGAAGTCTTTCATTTTGCACAGCTCCTCGGAGCCCCCTTGTACCTGCTAGATCGGGTGCTGCCCGACTTGAATCGATTTTTGCTCCAATAAACTCGTAAACGATTTGATACGCTTCAGTTTATCTTTTAACAAGAGTGAAACCAGTTTTTTAGCTCTCCATCAGTGGTCAACCATTTAAATCATCCAAATCATTTGGCTTTTGCCCCAAGCATGTGTAACTCCTCTCTTACTGTCCATTCGTTCTGTACAATGGTCACTTACCTTTGGGAGTATCGTGCAGGGAGAAAAGTCAAGCTCCTGGCCATGTGGGGGAGTTTTAAGGGGACAGAATTCAGTGGATGTTAAAATCTTAAGTTGTATTAAAGCTGCATGTCCTTAAAGCACCAGATTTTGCCAATTAAAAAAAAAATTCTGATTCCCTATGAGCTCATCTTGTCTGTAGAATGAACAATCGGTTTTAAGATTTTGTCAATGAAATATAAACAGTCAGAAAGGTATGACTTTTCCTTCTGGACCTCGATGCTCACCAACTCTCAGGGCACTTGTGGGTGCCTGCCCGCTGGGATCTACGGAGAGAGCCTGGAAAACGGGCGAGGTCTGGGCAAAGGAACTCCGTCCACAGGCATCCCGGGACACAGGGAGCATCCTTCTACCCCAGATCTTTGATTCTGCTCGGCATCGCAGTTGCAGGGAGAGGGGCCTCCAGAAGTGGAAACATTTTTAAATCAGTCTTTTAACTTTTCGCCTGTGGATCCAGCTGCGTTGACACAAAGCCACGTTTGAGCCTGATGTCTCGGAAGCCTGGCACCACGGAGTGTTTTTCTACTGGGACCCATAATGGCTGCTTTTAAGAGTTCAGTTCTATCAATGTGGTGCTTGAACCGGCCTTTCAGCTGACCTCCAAAAGGAAATCGTTTTAAAAGGAAGAATTTTAAGTCTGCCAAGAGTCAGATAATGGCACAGCACAGAGAAAGCAAGGGTTGTGTGGTTTTTATATTAAAATACAAGTCTCTTAATGCCTCAAAACAGCAGCCTCCAGAAAATGTGAAGTTTCATCGATGAGGCTAGAAAAAACAGTTTTTTAAAGATCCAAGTTTTCCCTCTTTGTTCCTTGTGATTTATCAGAAAGGAACAAGTTCCTTCTTCCTGAATCTCCTCCTGCCTCTACTTTGAGTTTTATACAAGCGACTGTTGTCATTAAAGTAAATTTCAAAGTTCTCTGAAAGTGGCCATGCTGTGGGCACAGCCTCCCCTGGGGAGCTTTGAGCCTGGCCCTGCGGAAAAATGTGCCCAGGGACAAAGGCCACTGACATTTGCTTAATCCCACATCATCGATTACTTTCCCCATAAACTAACATTAAGAGAACCCTCACTCGGTTTCGTTTTCTGAGCAGGTCTTGTGTAGCTAACCCCACCCCCCAGCTCTCCTTTTGCCGGATGCAGAATCGAGTGAGGCCCCCGAGGACGAGGGGACTGTTCACTGTCCCCGCACATCCGTCTGGCTCGGGGAGGCAGTCATTTCTCCTAAGAGAGATGGCTCGTAAGGAGAAATGCTGTGCATCCCGTCATTGGTGTGGACTCTGGCTGGATTCCGGATGGGACATAGCACATGGATCAGTCAGTTAGCGAGTGATGTAGTCTACGGTTCTCACAGACCTTTTGGCCACCGTGGTCATCTTACCTTCTGTTTGCAGCCGTCACAGTCATAGGTGCGGCTGAAAGCACAGCACAGGCTACTAGGAGGCTGGGTGTGGGGTACCCTGAATTCAGCAAAAATTCCACCTGCACTTTTCTCACCCGATGCTCGCTCCTGGTGCTGTATATCCAGTTATGAGACCAAGTTCTAAGGGAATGTGTGTCGGGGTTAGAAATGGCCCCCAGAAGGGAGGCTGCCTAATGACCCTGCACTCTGACAGTGACCTCCAAGCCTGCTGGGAAGTGGGGCAGGGGGAGAGGACAGTGCAGCACGGCAGCAGAGAGAAAGCCTTGAGGAGGACGAGATGGAGGTGGAGGAAGGAGTCCAGGTGGTGCAGAGGTGACACTGGAGGATCCAGTCCAAGGGGGAAGAAGGATTTTCCGTTTCTGGAGTCCCAGACAAGGTGAAGCTTGGAGACAGGGACAGTCAAAGGGGATTGGGGAAAGTTTCCAGCTCCGGGGAGGCCTACCCAGCTGCCCGAGACCCAGAGGGCTAGAGAGCCCTGGGCTCCCGAGAGCTCCAGGTGGGGTGACTGCGTGTTGGTGGTGGCACTGTGGCAGCCAAAGTGAGACTGGCTGGGAAGGTGTATCAGTCAGCTGTCGTCTCAATGGTGCTGCTTAACAAAGCGCCCCCAAACTCAGAGGCGTACAACCACAAGTGTTTCCTTCTCATGGTCACGTCTGCAGGTTGGCTGGAGTTCATCTGGGCGTGGCTCCCAGGCCTGGGCTGGTTCAGGTGTGCACGTGCCTCTCAGCCTTCTGAGCTCTCTGGGATGTGTCTTTCTCGTGCGGTGACAGAGGTGCGTTAGGACACAAATCCCACTGCACAAGCACTTTTAAGGCCAGTGCCCACATCACTGCTTCTGTTGGCCAAAGCAGGTCATACAACCAAGCCCAGTGTCGATGATGCAGGGAGATATGCTCTGCCTCTCTTGAGGGGAACTGCAAGGTCACGTGGCAAAGGGCATGGACCAAGGGAGGTGTGAAGAGTTGGAGGTGGGTAGCATGATCAAGTTGATTTCTGCCAGCATGTTCAGGTGGTGATCACGGCTCAGATGGACTCCCACTAGCTAAACTCATGCAGCTGTTCTGTAAGCCAGGATGCCAGTGGATTGATTTGCAATGAGAAACCGGAATATGCTGTGGATAGGTAATTCTTACCATCCACTCTGTGTATTCTTTTCTCCTAGGACACCTACTGAGAGCACCTAATCATAATTCAAATTTTGCTTATGAACATGGAGACAGAGCAAGGGGCATGGTTGGATGATCTGAACGGCTTGAAGGATCCAGGTCTGGTTGCTGAAGGCTCCCACCTCCTCTACAGGAAAATATCCACCACAGGGGGACTGGGCAGGCCATCCGCATTTAGGTGGGGACCATGTCAACTTGTTGAACTACTCTATTCTAACCTCTTCTCAGATCATTCTGAATCTCCATTCTTTCTTTAGGTACAACTCAAGTATAGCTTTAGAGATACAAATGAAATTATTCTTCTCTGACCTCAGGCTGATCATCCTGTTGAGAATTAAGGCATTTGCAAAATTCCCCAGCCACTCAAGTTATTGACTGTGACTTAGGACAAGGTGATTTTTATTCATGTCTCTGAAATTGTGGGTATCACATCTGGTGGCATGGTGCAGTCCCTGCTAGCCACATGGTCATGTGGTGGTTGTTCTTTCCTGTGTGTGTGCAGACTTGCTTGTTATTCTTGGGGACCTGACTGGACATCTCTAGCCTCAACGTTTCAGTCCACAAAGCATTTCAGGACCATTTGAGGAAGGAATAAGAATCTAGGTTGTCATCTGAAAACCTTCCATTGATCCCTTCTGTGAGATCAAGAAAATACCAGCATCATGGGACTTTTCTGGTGGCGCAGTGGTTAAGAATCTGCCTGCCAATGCAGGGGACACGGGTTCGAGCCCTGGTCTGGGAAGATCCCACATGCCACGGAGCAACTAAGCCCGTGTGCCACAACTACTGAGCCTGTGCTCTGGAGCCTGCGAGCCACAACTACTGAGCCTACGTGCCACAACTACTGAAGCCCATGTGCCTGGAGCCCATGCTCCACAACAAGAGAAGCCACCACAATGAGAAGCCCGCACACCGCAACGAAGAGTAGCCCCCACTCGTTGCAACTAGAGAAAGCCCGCGCGCAGCAACGAAGACCCAACGCATCAAAAATAAATAAATAAAAATAAATTAATTAATAAAAAAAAAAGAAAGAAAATACCAGCATCAGATTGCACCATTGTCAGAGGCTGGGGAGACATTCCCAGAGACAAGAGGGGGGAGCACTCTTTTAAAAGGTCCTGCACAATGATGCTCTTGAAAGACCAGACTCTGTCTATGAAGGAGCTTCAAGACTACATTAATCAATTGATTTTGCTTCTATTTTCCTTTCAATGTATGTAGAAAAATTATATATGATAGCACTGTATGTCTAGATAAACCTTCTGTCTTTTGAGACCTCTTTCAGTAAGACTGAAGTAAATTCTAAGGGATTAGAAAGCATCATGTCATGGTTTAATTGGCAATGTTTAGCCTGCTGGGTGGTATATAGAATATGGGCCTTTTGCTGTCACCGGTGACTTAACAGCTTTCAAATTTAGTATTTCTCCACTGAAGCATTCCAGTGATTGGTCACCAGAAATAGGGAACTCTACTCAATATTCTGTAATAACCTATATGGGAAAAGAATCTGAAAAAGAGTGAATATATGTATATGTAAAACTGAACCACTTTGCTGTACACCTGAAACTGACACAACATTGTAAATCAATTATACTCCAATATAAAGTAAAAAATTAAATTAAAAAAAAAGAGGCAATCTCAGTAAGAAAAAAAAGGTGGACACATGGTATTTTCACATTTGTATAGTGACAAGAAATTTGATAGAGCTAGAATACAAGATTCATAGTTGGGAGTGATATTAAAAAAAAAAGAAGTGGATCTAGAACCCTGAGTGGAGTGATTCTAGACTGCAGCGTGGCTAGTAAGGAAGGAACAGGAAGGGAGACCGCTTTTTGTATTGATTTTTAAGGCATTTACTGGAATATCTTAGCCTCTATCTGCCCTCATTATTTTAAAAATTATTTTTATTGAGACATGATTTTCGTACAGTAAAAGTAAAATCTTACATGTACAGGTCAGTGAACTTTTTGCTTCACACCCCTGTAGCCACCACTCAGATCAAGGTATAGAACCTCTTCATCACCCCAGCTGGTTTTTGTCAACATTATTTCTGAATAAGAGTGACCACTATTCTGATAGCTGTCACATAAAGTGACATAAAGTATATATACTTCTGTGATTGCCTCCTTTTGCTCAATGTAATGTTTTAAAATTCATTCGTGTTGTGATATATATCAATAATTTTTTCCTTTTAATTCCTGGGTACTTATTCTTAGTATGAATATAGCATCATTTTTGTATCCATTTTCCTGTTCATGGATATTTAAGTTGTTTTTAGTTTGACCTATTATGAATTAGGTTGCTATGGATATTCTTGTCTTTTTGTAGACACAAATACTCATTTATCCTAGATGTATACCTAGATGTGGAACTCCTTGTTACAGAGTAAGCATAGATATTAGTAGATATTCTAGTTTTCCAGTGTGGTTGGACCAAATTTTACTCCCACCAGCAGTGAAAGAGAGTTCCAGTTGCTCTACGTCGTTGCTGACGCTTGATGTGATTGGTATTTTAAATTTTATCAGCTGCTTATGTGGATATATCTCATTGTGGTTTTAATTCTGATTTTCCTCATGAGTAATAGCATTGAACACCTTTTCATGTGCTTTAGATTTGCATATTCTCTTTAGTGTAGGGTACATTCAAGTCTTTTGCTCCTTTAAAAAATTTGTTTTGTCTTTTTTCTTACTGGTTTTCAGGGTTTTTGTTTTTAGGTTTTTTTTTTGCGGTACGCGGGCCTCTCGCTGTTGTGGCCTCTCCCGTTGCAGAGCACAGGCTCCGGACGCGCAGGCTCAGCGGCCATGGCTCACGGGCCCAGCCGCTCCGCGGCACGTGGGATCTTCCCGGACCGGGGCACGAACCCGTGTCCCCTGCATCGGCAGGCGGACTCTCAACCACTGCGCCACCAGGGAAGCCCCAGGGTTTTTAAAAATATGTATTCTGGGTATAAGTTCTTTATATATTCACTTTTTAATGATGTGTTTTGTTGAACAAAGTTTTTAATTTTAATGAAGTCTATCCCTTTTTAATGGTTTGCCCCTTTTAAATGTTTTACTGATATGGTTCTTGCTTTTTACGTCCTATTAAAATAATCTTCGCCCACCTGTCACTGAGGTGGTCGATTAGAGATAATTTCTCTTGACGATTCAGTTGCATGCCAAAGTCAACATATTTTCTTGATTAGGGAGGACGGAAGTCAGATCAGGCTACAACTGGGTGAGGCCGGAAGTATGCCAGAGGTTGTTAGGAAGATGAATTCAGCTGATTTGTAGAATTGAAGCAGAAGGAGGCCCAGCGCTGTTAGGTTTTGGTCCAAGGACTGAAAGGAAAAATGTATTCTAGAGGCTTTGTGGTTGGGTTACCAGACAATTGTCTGTATTGCTGTCTGGCCCATGTTGTAACTCTTAGAGTATTTTGAAAGTCTTGTCAAACTCCTTCATAAAGTCAAACACTTAGTTGTTCACAGCCCCTGACCTATTGCTCAGAAACATTAAGAAGTCAAGAAATTCATGTTTTAGAGACAGCATGCTCATGTCTACCAGCCATCATTTTTTTCCTAAGTGCTCAGAACCCACTCTCTTAACAATTCTTTCATAACCATATTCAGGAAATAAAATCTCCCCTTGAAATAACATCTACCCAACCCTCTCTCACTCTCCTGTTCTCCATAAGTTTTCCTAAAAAAAAAATCAATGTCAATAGTTCCGTGATCTCATCTGTTTTCCTGCAGTCCAGGGTAAATGTTTGGGTCTGCTTTTCATAGTAAGACCCTGGCAGGACTGGGATGGAACTGCCCAGGCTTGGGGACAGAGCCAAGTGGAAGTTGGCGGGAGGCACAGGACATGTGGGGAGAAGGCAGGACCACTGTCAACTCCGTGTCCCAGAGTGGATTGAGCTCAGGTCCAAGCAGCTGAGCTGAGACCCCAGAGCTGGGAGGGGGACTCCGGAGGCCATGGGGGCGGCAAGGCTTTCCTGGGAAGATAGTGGGAGGTCCCTCCATGCCAGGTGTTGGGAGGTGGAGCTATTGAATAATATCCTCCGAACTGAGAAGGAACTTTGAGAATGAAAAGTGGAGCAGACAACTCCATAAGGTGCAATTGTGAAGTTTGTGGTGGGGAACTTACGTAGAGGCAGGAAGGATCGGGCAGACAGATGATCCAGAGGCCTTCGAAGCTGCCTTCTGTGCGGCCGAAAGGGGGACAGCAGGATCAAAGGGGCCAAAGGTAAAAACAGAATCTGACTACCAAGTGAGAAGCACGTCCACACTGACCGCAACCGGGGGTTTTCCTCCACCCGGGGGTCTCATGACCCTTAACCATCTGTGTCAGCAAAAGGCGCGCTTCCAGTTTTCATATCAGATGAAGGCAGGAGTGCACGTTGATAGGGAGCTCATCTGGCTTGGGTGCATTCCTCGTGAGGAAGCTGAAGCTCAGCCATGAGGAGAGGGGAGTGGGGGGGACTGTGGGCCTAGGAGGGAGCTGGTAAACGGAGTCAGTGTGGTTCAGCTGCACACCAGGCCATCCCAGGAGTTTCATCCTTATAATGTTGGGACAGCAGCAATGGAGTTGAGTGTCCTAGGGGACAGTAAGTTGGCAGGAACAAGACGGGGAGTAGCCACTCACCTTCCAGGAGGGTGAGCTGGCTGAGGCTACAGCGGTGCCCTCGGGCCTTCACCTTCAGGAGCAGGATGGATGGATATGGTGCCATAGAAGGGGAGGGCTCTTGGTCCCAGCTCTACCGCTCATTAATTGTAGGACACTGGGCAAGATGGTACCTCCATCCCAAGACTGACAAGGAGATCAAATAGAATAGTAAGTGTAAAACGCTGACTTTCCTATTGTCCTCCCATTTTTTTAGCCCTTCATTCCTGTTGCTACACCCAACAGGAAGCTTCCAAGCCTTGTCTTTTCTGCCCACTTTCCACACTGGCTCCGTTGAACAGTCACAACGTCTTGAAATAAAACCTGCCCTTGGCTCCCACGTAGATCCCTCTGTTCCATGACAATGGCTACCATGTTGTATTAGTCGGCGAGGGCTGCCATAGATGGAGTGGGTGGTTTAAACAACATGAATTAATTTCCTCACAGTTCTGGGGGCTGGATGTTCAAGATCAAGGTGCTGGTGGATCAGATTCCTCTGAGGCCTCTCTCCTTGGTGTGCAGACGGCCACCCTCTTGCTGCTTCTTCGCATGGTTTTTCCTCTGTGTGTGTGCATCCCTGGTGTTTCTCCCTGTGTATCCTAATCTTCTCTTCTTACAAGGACACCAGTCATATTGCCGTGGGGCAGCCACCCTAACAGCCTCATTTTAACCCAGTTACCCCTGTAAAGGTCCTGTCCATAAATACAGTCACATTCTGAGGTACTTGGGGTTAGGGCTTCAACATTTGAATTTTGGGGGTGAACTTCAGTCCATCACACGTGTACATGCTGACAACTCCCATGTTTCTATCTCCAGCACGTGTCCCCCCATCAAGAGCCAGATCAGTGGATGGACCTACCTCCTGAACTTCCCTACTGACAGCTCAAACTCAGCAGTTCTCAAATTCATGAAGCCAAGACTGGGTTTTGAGGTGGGGGGGTTCAAAAAATCCTACTGTTTTTGTGTATAAATCACAGAGATAGGGCTTCCCTGGTGGCACAGTGGTTAAGAATCCGCCTGCCAATGCAGGGGACACGGGTTCAAGCCCTGGTCTGGGAAGATCCCACATGCCTCGGAGCAACTAAGCCCGTGAGCCACAACTACTGAGCCTGCGCTCTAGAGCCTGCGAGCCACAACTACTGAAGCCCGCAAGGCTAGATCCCATGCTCCGCAATGAGAGAAGCCCGCGCACCGCAACAAAGAGTAGCCCCCACTTGCCGCAACTAGAGAAAGCCGGCATGAGCAACGAAGACCCAACGCAGCCAAAAATAAATAAATAAATTTTTAAAATAATTAAAATTAATTTTAAAAATCACAGAGATACATCTGACAACGTATAAACAAATATACAGTATGTCTGTGGTATTCAAATTTAATGAGGGGGACTTCCCTGGTGGTCCAGTGGTTGGGACTTCACCTTCCAGTGCAGTGGGTACGGGTTCGATCCCTGGTTGGGGAACTAGATCCCACACGCCTCGGGGCCAAAAAACTAAAACATAAAACAGAAGCAATATTGTAACAAATTCAATAAAGACTTTAGAAAAATGGTCCACATCAAAAAAAAAAAATCTTTGAAAAAAAATGTAATGAGGGAATTCCCTGACAGTCCAGTTGTTAGGACTCCGTACTTCCACTGCAGGGAGCATGGGGTCGATCCCTGGTTGGGAACTAAGATCCTGCATGCTGTGTGGCACGGCCAAAAAAAGAAAAAAGAAAAAGAAATTTAATGAAAGGAATCAATTGGGAAACATTGTCTAAAAGGCTCCTGGAAGAGGGGGTCAGGCAATAACAATAATAACAAAACCCCAACGGCTTATAACAGGCAGGAAAAGTTACTATTGACATTACCCTGGCTTTGGACCATCTTGGTGGCACTGTTTAGTTTGCCGGGTTCATGTCCTCTTTTCTGGAGTTGGGAGTTAACAGCTGAACTTTCATAAAGTTGTTTGGTTAAGTTTGCTCTGAGAGGCACCAGGCTTTTTGGCAAAACATCTGTCTGTTTGTGGTTAAGATTTTCCTGGTTCTTATTACAACAAGACTTGGTACATTTCAAGAACCTTGAAGCTGGCTCTGATAAACAAGGGGCCGGTTCATCCAAGACGGTGTCTTTTGAATCTTTCCTTCCTCACTTCTCTAAAGCTTCTCCTCCTCTTGGCTGACAGAACTGAATTTGACAAGAAGAAAAAAAGACCAGATTCTTTAGTTCCAGCCCATATCTCCTTTGTCAAAGTATGATTGTTAAAGAGTGTTTAAAATATAGCTCTCCTGCAGACATCGAAGGTACATGACTTAAAGATTTACTTCACCCCTTAAGAAAGCATCAGCAGAATGGCCAAGCTAATTCCAAATAGGTTACAGGACACTGATGCATATATCGTCAACTCAAAGCAAGGCTGCTAAAATAGACTCGCAACTTAGAGACCCAACTAGTTACTGTCCTACAAGGCAGTCAAACTATAATCTTTGGAGTTCTTCGCTACTGGACAAACTTAATTTGTAAATTATATTTGGATGATTATATCTGGATATTTTGGACAATTTTTCTTAAATTGTCATTTGGATTCACCTTAACATTTTCTATACCAGTCTGTCTGGGCTATGAAATCTTAACAAGCTTTAGTTCTTCATTTTCCCTTTTGAGTACCTGAAAGGCTATCTGAAAAACTTTTACATCAAAGGCACCTAGGAGCTAGGTGCCTCCACTGGTTTGCTGTAAATGTTTATAGCACCCCAGTATGTAGTACTTGCCTATTTTCATGGTGTAAATACTCCAGTCAAGGTGAATTTCAGCCGACTAAGGCATTGAAGACAGAGTGGGGAAGAGATTTATACAGTCACTACTACGTGCCAGTATTTTCTGGTCCCAGCACATCATTGGGTATGTGCTGTGATGTACATTTTATGGATTATTGTCATGGTGTTCAAGTTACTTTCCAAGGGTGTGGAATCAAGGTCACTGGGTAACTATCTTTGAAGAGCCTGAGAGATTAGCTCATCCAGTTGTTCTAAGATTATAATCCATGGAACTATAATATTCCTTGAGGGTACCTCAGGAGTTACACAAACTTAATTCAGATTTCTTTTTAAAAGTTTGGGCTTCCCTGGTGGCTCAGTGGATAAGAATCCACCTGCGAATGCAGGGGACACGGGTTTGATCCCTGGTCCAGGAAGATCCCACATGCGGTGGAGAAACTAAGCCCACGAGCCACAACTACTGAAGCCTGCCTGCCTAGAGCCCGTGCTCTGCAGCAAGAGAAGCCACTGCAGTGAGAAGCCCACGCACCACAACAAAGAGTAGACCCTGCTCGCTGCAACTAGAGAAAGCCTGCGTGCAGCAACAAAGACCCAAAACAGACAAAAACAAACAAACCATGTAGCACTGTGACATGTACATAATGTGATAGGAAAGTGGTACAGCTACACTAGGATGTTCTAGTGGTTTCCAAAAAAAAAAAAGTTTTATTTTTAAAAATTTGAAAATATACACATATACATATATGTAACAAACATAAAAAGAAATATAGGGGACTGATGAACACTAAGTTTAGAATTCTTGTAACTTCTTTTTTATTTAATTTGTTTTTGTTTTTTAATTGAAGTATAGTTGAGGTACAATATTATATAGGTCACAGGTGTACAATATAATGATTCACAATTTTTAAAGATTATACTCCATTTATAGGTATTATAAAAATTGGCTATATTCCCTGTGTTGTACAATATATCTTTGTAGCTTATTTTATACCTAATAGTTTGTACCTCTTAATCCCCTCCCCTATGTTGCCCCTCCCCGCTCCCCTCTCCCCATTGGTAACCGCTAGTTTGTTCTCTGTATGTGTGAGTCTGCTTCTTTTTTGTTATATTCACTAGTTTGTTGTATTTTTTAGATTCCATGTATAAGTAATATCATACAGTATATGTCTTTCTCTGTCTGGCTTATTTCATTTAGCATAATACCCTCCTAGTCCATCCATGTTGCTGCAGATGGCAAAATTTCATTCTTTTTTTTTTTAACATCTTTATTGGAGTATAACTGCTTTACAATGGTGTGTTAATTTCTGCTGTATAACAAAGTGAATCAGCTATATGTATACATATATCCCCATATCCCCTCCCTCTTGCGTCTCCCTCCCACCCTCCTGATCCCACCCCTCTAGGTGGTCACAAAGCACCGAGCTGATCTCCCCGTGCAATGCAGCTGCTTCCCACTAGCTATCTATTTTACATTTGGTATTGTATATATGTCAATGCTACTTTCTCACTTCGTCCCAGCTTACCCTTCCCCCTCCCCGTGTCCTCAAGTCCATTCTATACACCTGCAACTTTATTCCTGTCCTGCCCCTAGGTTCATCAGAACCTTTTTTTTTTTAAGATTACATATATAGGTGTTAGCGTATGGTATTTGTTTTTCTCTTTCTGACTTACTTCACTCTGTAAGACAGACTCTAGGTCCATCCACCTCACTACAAATAACTCAATTTCGTTTCTTCTTATGGCTGAGTAGTATTCTGTTGTGTATATGTGCCATGTCCTCTTTATCCATTCATCTGTCGATGGACACTTAAGTTGCTTCCATGTCCTGGCTATTGTAAATAGTGCTGCAATGAACATTGTGGTACATGACACTTTTTGAATTATGGTTTTCTCAGAGTATATGCCCAGTAGTGGGATTGCTGAGTCATAGGGTAGTTCTATTTTTAGTTTT
>NC_041227.1:44637452-44638044 GCF_002837175.3 Physeter macrocephalus | reverse complement strand
TGAGGTGATACCTCATTGTAGTTTTGATTTGCATTTCTCTAATGATTAGTAATGTTGAGCATCCTTTCATGTGTTTGTTGGCAATCTGTATATCTTCTTTGGAGAAATGTCTATTTAGGTCTTCTGCCCATTTTTGGATTGGGTTGTTTGTTTTTTTGATGTGGAGCTACATGAGCTGCTTGTATATTTTGGAGATTAATCCTTTGTCAGCTGCTTCGTTTGCAAATATTTTCTCCCATTCTGAGGGTTGTCTTTTCGTCTTGTTTATGGTTTCGTTTGCTGTGGAAAAGCTTTTAAGTTTCATTAGGTCCCAGTTGTTTATTTTTGCTTTTATTTCCATTTCTCTAGGAGGTGAGTCAAAAAGGATCTTGCTGTGATTTATGTCAAAGAGTGTTCTTCCTATGTTTTCCTCTAAGGGTTTTATAGTGTCTAGCCTTACATTTAGGTCTTTAATCCATTTTGAGTTTATTTTTATGTATGGTGTTAGGAAGTGAATCTAATTTCATTCTTTTACATGTAGCTGTCCAGTTTTCCCAGCACCACTTATTGAAGAGGCTGTCTTGTCTCCATTGTATATTCTTGCCTCCTTTAT
>NC_041227.1:44636392-44637379 GCF_002837175.3 Physeter macrocephalus | reverse complement strand
ATCTATATTTCTGTTTTTGTGCCAGTACCATACTGTCTTGATTACTGAAGTCAGGGAGCCTGATTTCTCCAGTTCCGTTTTTCTTTCTCAGGATTGCTTTGGCTATTCAGGGTCTTGTGTTTCCATACAAATTGTAAAAATTTTTCTTCTAGTTTTGTGAAAAATGCCCTTGGTAGTTTGATAGGGGTTGCATTGAATCTGTAGATTGCTTTGGGTAGTAGAGTCATTTTCACTGTTGATTCTTCCAATCCAAGAACATGGTATATCTCTCCATCTATATTCTGGTAGCATCTTTAGGATTCTCTGTGTATAGTATCATGTCATCTGCAAACAGTGACAGCTTTACTTCTTCTTTTCCGATTTGGATTCCCTTTATTTATTTTTCTTCTATGATCGCTGTGGCTAAAACTTCCAAAACTATGTTGAATAATAGTGTGAGAGTGGGCAACCTTGTCTTGTTCCTGATCTTGGTGGAAATGGTTTCAGTTTTTCACCATTGAGAACGATGCTGGCTGTGGGTTTGTCATATATGGCCTTTATTATGTTGAGGTAAGTTCCCTCTATGCCTACCTTCTGGAGAGTTTTTAATCATAAATCGGTGTTGAATTTTGTCAAAAGCTTTTCTGCATCTGTTGAGATGATCATATGGTTTTTATCCTTCAGTTTGTTAATATGGTGTATCACTTTGATTGATTTGCGTATATTGAAGAATCCTTGCGTTCCTGGGATAAACCCCACTTGATCATGGTGTATGATCTTTTTAATGTGCTGTTGGATTCTGTTTGCTAGTATTTTGTTGAGGATTTTTGCATCTATGTTCATCAGTGACATTGGTCTGTAGTTTTTTTGTGACATCTTTTTCTGGTTTTGGCATCAGGGTGATGGTGGCCCCGTAGAATGAGTTTGGGAGTGTTCCTCCCTCTGCTATATTTTGGAAGAGTTTGAGAAGGATAGGTGTTAGCTCTTCTCTAAATGTTTGATAGAATT
>NC_041227.1:44635747-44636310 GCF_002837175.3 Physeter macrocephalus | reverse complement strand
AACCAGCTTTTAGTTTTATTGATCTTTGCTATTGTTTCCTTCATTTCTTTTTCATTTATTTCTGATCTGTTATTATTTCTTTCCTCCTGCTAACTCTGGGGGGTTTTTTTTGTTCGTCTTTCTCTTAATTGCTTTAGGTGTAAGGTCAGGTTGTTTTTTTTGAAATTTTTCTTGTTTCTTGAGGTAGGATTGTATTGCTATAAACTTCTGTCTTAGAACTGCTTTTGCTGCATCCCATAGGTTTTGAGTCATTGTGTTTTCATTGTCATTTGTTTCCAGGTATTTTTTGGTTTCCTCTTTGATTTCTTCAGTGTTCTCTTGGTTATTTAGTAGCGTATTGTTTAGCCCCCGTGTGTTTGTATTTTTTACAGTTTTTTTCTGGTAATTGATATCTAGTCTCATAGCATTGTGGTCAGAAAAGATACTTGATATGATTTCAATTTTCTTAAATTTACCAAGGCTTGATTTGTGACCCAAGATATGATCAATCCTGGAGAATGTTCCATGAGCACTTGAGAAGAATGTGTGTTCTGTTGTTTTTGGATGGAATGTCCTATAAATAT
>NC_041227.1:44635336-44635721 GCF_002837175.3 Physeter macrocephalus | reverse complement strand
ATCATTTAAAGCTTGTGTTTCCTTATTTATTTTCATTTTGGATGATCTGTCCATTGATGAAAGTGGGGTGTTAAAATCCCCCAGTATAATTGAGTTACTGTCAATTTCCCCTTTTATGGCTGTTAGTAATGCCTTATGTATTGAGGTGCTCCTATGTTGCATGCATAAATATTTACAATTGTTAGATCTTCTTCTTGGATTGATACCTTGATCATTATGTAGTTTTCTTCTTTGTCTCTTTTAGTAGTCTTTATTTTAGAGTCTATTTTGTCTGATATGAGAATTGCTACTCCAGCTTTCTTTTGATTTCCATTTGCATGGAATATCTTTTTCCATCCCCTCACTTTCAGTCTGTATGTGTCCCTAGGTCTGAAGTGGGTCTCTT
>NC_041227.1:44623759-44635163 GCF_002837175.3 Physeter macrocephalus | reverse complement strand
TGTATTTTCCCCATTCTATTTCCAAGATTTTAGATCATCTTTACTATCATTACTCTGAATTCTTTTTCAGGTAGACTGCCTATTTCCTCTTCATTTGTTTGGTCTGATTGGTTTTTACCTTTTTCCGTCATCTGCTGCATATTTATCTGTCTTCTCATTTTGCTTAACTTACTGTGTTTGGGGTCTCCTTTCCTCAGGCTGCAGGTTCGTAGTTCCCATTGTTTTTGGTGTCTGCCCACAGTGGGTGAGGTTGGTTCAGTGGGTTGTGTAGGCTTCCTGGTGGAGGGGACTGGTGCCTGTGTTCTGGTGGATGAGGCTGGATCTTTTCTTTCTGTTGGTCAGGGCCACATCCGGTGGTGTGTTTTGGGTGTCTGTGAACTTATTATGATTTTAGGCAGCCTCTCTGTTCACAATTCTTTTCATTCTTTTTTCCTTATTCTGCTCTGTGCTAGTTATTTCCACTGTTTTATCTTCCAGGTCACTTATCTGTTCTTCTGCCTCAGTTATTCTGCTATTGATTCCTTCTAGAGAATTTTGAATTTCATTTATTGTGTTGTTCATCATTGTTTGTTTGGTCTTTTGTTCTTCTAGGTCCTTGTTCAACGTTTCTTGTATTTTCTCCATTCTATTTCCAAGATTTTGGATCATCTTTACTCTCATTACTCTGAATTCTTTTTCAGGTAGACTGCCTATTTCCTCTTCATTTGTTTGGTCTGATTGGTTTTTACCTTTTTCCGTCATCTGCTGCATATTTATCTGTCTTCTCATTTTGCTTAACTTACTGTGTTTGGGGTCTCCTTTCCTCAGGCTGCAGGTTCGTAGTTCCCATTGTTTTTGGTGTCTGCCCACAGTGGGTGAGGTTGGTTCAGTGGGTTGTGTAGGCTTCCTGGTGGAGGGGACTGGTGCCTGTGTTCTGGTGGATGAGGCTGGATCTTTTCTTTCTGTTGGTCAGGGCCACATCCGGTGGTGTGTTTTGGGTGTCTGTGAACTTATTATGATTTTAGGCAGCCTCTCTGCTAATGGGTGGGGTTGTGTTCCTGTTTTGCTAGTTGTTTGGCATGGGACTTCCAGCACTGAAGCTTGCTGGCCATTGGGTGGAGCTGGGTCTTAGCATTGAGATGGAGATCTCTGAGAGAACTCTCGCCAACTGATATTAAGTGGGGCCAGGAGGTCTCTGGTGGTCCAATGTTTTGAACTTGACTCTCCCACCTCTGAGGCTCAGGCCTGACACCAGACTGGAACACCAACACCCTGCCAGCCACATGGCCTAGAAGAAAAGGGGGAAAAAAAGAAAGAAAAAATAAAATATTTAAAATTTAAAAATTATTAAAAGTAATAAAAAAAAGAAGAGAGCAACCAAACCAATAAACAAATCCACCAATGATAACAAGCGTTAAAAACTATACTAAGATAAACATAAAATTGAGAAACAAGTCAGTCGCAGACAGCAAACCCCCAGTCTACAGTTGTTCCCAAGGTCCACCGCCTCAATTTTGGGATGATTCGTTGCCTGCTCAGGTATTCCACAGATGCAGGGTACATCAAGTTGACTGTGGGGATTTAATCCGCTGCTCCTGAGGCTTCATGGAGAGATTTCCCTTTCTCTTCTTTTTCGCACAGCTCCTGGGGTTCAGCTTTGGGTTTGGCGCCACCTCAGCATGTAGGTTGCCCTCAGGCTTCTGTTCCCACCCAGAAAGGACGGGGTTAAAGCAGCAGCTGATTAGGGGGCTCTTGCTCATTCAGGTTGGGCGAAGGCAGGGGTACAGTAGTTATAACTGGAATGCAGGGTGAGCCTGCAGCGGCGAGGCCCATGTGACGTTGCAACAGCCTGAGGTCCGCGTGTGTTCTTCCGGGGAAGTTGTCCCTGGATCACGGGACCCTGGCAGTGGCGGGCTGCACAGACTCCCGGGAGAGGCGGTGTGGATAGTGACCTGTGCTTGCACACAGGCTTCTTGGTGGCTGCAGCAGCAGCGTTAGCGTTTCATGCCCGTCTCTGTTGTCTGCACTGATAGCTGCAGCTCATGCCCGTCTATGGAGCTCGTTTAGGCGGTGCTCTGAATCCCCTCTCCTTGCGCACCCCTAAACAATGGTCTCTTGCCTCTTAGGCAGTTCCAGACTTTTTCCCAGACTCCGTCCCGGCTAGCTGTGGCGCACTAGCCCCCTTCAGGCTGTGTTCATGCCGCCAACCCCAGTCGTCTCCCTGGGATCTCACCTCCAAAGCCCGAGCCTAAGCTCCCAGCCCCTGCCCACCCCGGCGGGTGAGCAGACAAACCTCTCGGGCTGGTGAGTGCTGGTCGGCACTGATACTCTGTGCAGGAATCTCTCCGCTTTGCCCTCTGCACCCCTGTTGCTGCGCTCTCCTCCGTGGCTCTGAAGCTTCCCCCCTGCCACCCCATGTCTTCACCAACAAAGGGGCTTCCTAGTGTGTGGAAACTTTTCCTCCTTCACAGCTCCCTCCCAGAGGTGCAGTTCCCATCCCTATTCTTTTGTCTCTGTTTTTTCTTTTGCCCTAATCAGGTATTTGGTGAATCTCTTGCCTTTTGGGAAGTCTGAGGTCTTCTGCCAGCGTTCAGTAGGCGTTCTGTAGGAGTTGTTCCACATGTAGATGTATTTTTGATGTATTTGTCTGGAGGAAGGTAATCTCCATGTCCTACTCCCTCGCCATCTTGAAGGTCTCCCCCCTCTCTTTTTTTTTAATCGAGGTGCAATATACATAACTTAAAGTGCACCTCAGAGATGTCAATACCATTTACATATGTATATACCCATTTTATCATCACCCAGGTTAAGATATATTTTGTTTCTTTTCAAATTAAATTAAATTTATTTATTTATTTTTGGCTGTGTTGTGTCTCTGTTGCTGCGCGCGGGCTTTCTCTAGTTGCGGAGAGTGTGGGCTATTCTTCTTTGTGGTGCACAGGCTTCTCATTGGGGTGGCTTCTTTTGTTGCAGAGCACAGACTCAGTAGTTATGGCACATGGGCTTCAGTAGTTGTGGCACACGGGCTTCAGTAATTGTGGCTCGCAGGCTGTAAAGCGTAGGCTCAGTAGTTGTGGTGCCCGGGCTTAGTTGCTCTGCGGCCTGTGGGATCTTCCCAGACTAGGGCTCGAACCCATGTCCCCTGCATTGGCAGGCAGATTCTTAACCACTGCACCACCAGGGAAGTCCCTCATTCTTTTCTTTTCTTTTTTTTTTTTAATGGCTGAGTAGGATTCCATTGTGTGTGTGGTGTGTGTGTGTGTGTGTGTGTGTGTGTGTGTGTGTATATGTATATATATATCACATCTTCTTTATCCATTCATCTGTTGATGGACACTCAGGTTGCTTCCATATCTTGGCAATTGTAGATAATGCACTGTGAACATTGGGGCACATGTACCTTTTTGAATTAGTGGGGGGGGTTTTTTTGGATATACATCCAGGAGTGGAATTGCTGGGTCATATGGTAGTTCTATTTTTAACTTTTTGAGAAACCTCCATCCTTGTACACTGTTGGTGGGAATGTAAATTGGTGCAGCCACAGTAGAATTCTGGTAACTTCTGAAAGGGAGAAGAGGATATAATGAAGGGAGTGCTCGGGGGTGGTGAGGTGTGTGATACTATCTTAAAGCTTTTTTGCATCTCTGAAATACTGCATAAGAAATAATAAAACACACACCCACAAATGCATTTTATATCAAATCTCAAACCTTTAAAAACCATTCACCCATCAAATTGTGCTGCCAGACTAACTTATTTTGCATAAGTGATGGAATAAAGCTTTCCCCCACCCTCTTTAGTTGAATGTTTTCCAGGGTTGTATGGTGAGCTGTTCAAAAATATTAAACTGTCACTAAAAATCTTGTTTTATATTATTTTATAAAACGAGGCAGTGGAATGTACTTTCAGATTTTAAAGAAATTTCAAACTTAATACACGTTGCAAGTGTAGTACAAAGAATACTAGTATGCCATTTATTTACCCAGATTAATAATTTTTTTAAAAATTTAGTTTATTTATTTTGGCTGCGTTGGGTCTTTGTTGCTGCACGTGGGCTTTCTCTAGTTGCTGCGAGTGGGGGCTACTTTTCGTTGCAGTGCGTGGGCTTCTCATTGCGGTGGGCTCTCGTTGCAGAGCTCAGGCTCTAGGCACACGGGCTTCAGTTGTCGTGGCACGCGGGCTCAGTAGTTGTGGCTCACGGGCTCTAGAGCACAGGCTCAGTAGTTGTGGCACATGGGCTTAGTTGCTCCGCGGCATGTGGGATCTTCCTGGACCAGGGCTCGAACCTGTGTCCCCTGCACTGGCAGGTGGATTCCCAGCCACTGCACCACCAGGGAAGCCCTGGATTAATAACCTTTTAACGTATTCCCACATGTGTTTTATCATTCTCTCGCCTACAAACACATACACACACACACACACACACCTTTTCCTAGAGGTTTTGAGAGTCAATTGCATGCATCATGTCTCTGTACTACTTAACACTTCAGTGTTTATTTCTTGAGAACAAGGACGTTCTTATGTCACCACAATACAGTTATCAAATTCAGGAAGTTTAACATTGATGCAATACAGTCCATATTCCAGTTTCAGCAGTTATCCCAGTAATGCCACTCAGAGCAATTTTCTTTAGATTTAGATCCAGTCCAGGATCATGTGATGCATTTATTTGTCATTTCTCTTTAGATCTGTCCTTTCTCCCTCCATCTGAAGTGGGCCTTCAGCCTTTCTCTTTCAAGACCCTGACATTTCTGAAGACCTCAGGCCGGTTGTTTTTGCAGAGTGACCCTCAGTTTGGTTTGTCCATTGCTTCTGACAAGTGGATTCAGGTCACATGCTCTTGGGCCCAGAAGACATGCTGTATCCTCCTCCATGCCCAGTTTTGGGAGGCACGGGGGGCTGCAGCTGTGTCCTCCAGTGGGAGGTTTTTGAGATCCATGATCTGACTAAAAATGAGGGATGAATCAAACGGAGATTATTTAGATCTTTCAGGGTGATGCCTCCCAAGTTGCTCTGAAAAAGTCATCTCGCTGGGTGAGCGGGCCTGCTCTTTCAGCTGTGAGGCACTTTGGTGCCCCAGAAAGGGACTCTGCTCAGTGGCAGGAGCTGCAAAAGCCATCATGTCCATGTGTCTGGCGTGGGGCCCCCTGGGGCATGAAGAGCCAACACCCACCAGGCCACCGCGATGATTGCTGAGTGTGGCTGCCCGACCCCGGTTCTCGTTTGATGATGTGATATTTGTGATTTGTGGCTTTTCTGAGATTTCCCTTTTTCCCATATGAAATGAAGACAGTCTTTCTCCTAAGCCAGGGCCGGGCTGCCCATCATGCATTGCCCGACCCAGACTAGGACAGTGGCCTCTCGGAGAAAAACAGGAAATTAGAACACATGCAGTGGCCACGTCTCGGCTAAATTTTGTTTCTCAGTGATTCCATGTGGCTTGAATAACAGTAATTTTCCTTCCCAGAGTAAAATACCCAACCTAATTAAGATGTATTTTATTGGGTAATGGTTTATTTTAGTGAGTTATTTAGTGTCTAGCACTATTGTAAGCACTTTCACAGATTCACTTATGCAAATCATTCCACAGATTTTTACTGGGCAGGGAGCACATGGTGTCGGCAGGGCAGACGTGATGCTCGGGTCCATGGTTTGTGGGTATGTGGGCACTTTCTGAACCTTAGACCATAGCCGGGCTTTGCTCTCCAGAAGCATAAGGCCTGTGGGTAACAAATAGAAACATGGACTCATACATCGTGGGAGGCTGTCGGAGAGACCGAGGACACCAGGAAAGGGAAGGCCTTGTTGGGGGGCGGGGGAAGGTCACGTAGAGGAGGTGCTCCCTGAGCCGAGTCTTGAGGGACAGAAAGTGTTTACCAAGTGGTGGGGGGTGGGGACATTTGAAACAGAGGGACTGTTGCAGAGAGTCAGGGGGTGACAGATGAGGGTGGGCTCATGGGAGTGTCCGAAATGGGAATGAAGGTTCGAGTGAAATTGGAAAAGACCTGGGGTATCTGCTGCGTCAAAGGGTTTAGGGAATTTATGCCCGAAGTGCCAGGGGCGTCCTGATTAGATTCTGTGTGTTGGAGCAGGGTTTCTCAAATGTGAGGGAAGAACAAGGCCCTCACTTGCCCTTCTGAGGGGGTGGGAAGCCTGGGCCCGCCCCCCGCAGCCAGTTCACCCCCAGCCACTCTGAGGATGGGCAGCGCTGACCCCAGGAAGGCAGAACCAGGAGACAGAAGAAAGCCAGGGAAGGACATTTGAAACAGAGGGACTGTTGCAGAGAGTCAGGGGGTGACAGATGAGGGTGGGCTCATGGGAGTGTCCGAAATGGGAATGAAGGTTCGAGTGAAATTGGAAAAGACCTGGGGTATCTGCTGCGTCAAAGGGTTTAGGGAATTTATGCCCGAAGTGCCAGGGGCGTCCTGATTAGATTCTGTGTGTTGGAGCAGGGTTTCTCAAATGTGAGGGAAGAACAAGGCCCTCACTTGCCCTTCTGAGGGGGTGGGAAGCCTGGGCCCGCCCCCCGCAGCCAGTTCACCCCCAGCCACTCTGAGGATGGGCAGCGCTGACCCCAGGAAGGCAGAACCAGGAGACAGAAGAAAGCCAGGGAAGTAGGGCCTTGCTGAAGTCACGGAGCCACTGGCTTGGCCCCCTGGGTCCCCTAATTGCTTTCACTGCTCAGTGATTGTTAAGTTTTGATTCTGAAATACTTTCAAACTTCAAGAAATTTGCAAGAATGGTTCAGAGAACCCCCATTTACCACTTATGCAGATTCACCAATTTGTACCATTTTATCCCCAGGCTGAATCCTCTCTGAACCCATTGAGAGCAGATAGCGGACATCATGCCCCTTGAGCACGTGCTACTTCCGTATGTTGTTCTCAGAACAGGGACCTTCTCTCACATCCCTGCAGTCCTATCATCCAGGACTGGAGCTTAATCATTGATACGATAGTTTACTCTAAACCACAGATACCAATTTTAATCAATTTTCCCAACTGCGTCCTCTATAGCAGGGGTCCCCAACACCCTGGCCATGGACCAGTAGTGTTTCACAGCCTGTTAGGAATGGGACCACACAGCAGGAGGTGAGTGGTGGGTGGGCGAGCAAGTGAAGCTTCATCTGTATTTACAGCCACTCCCCATCGCTCGCATTACCGCCTGAGCTCTACCTCTTGTCAGCATTATGGTGAGGTGTATAATTATTTCATTATATATTACAGTGTAATAATAATAGAAGTAAAGTGCACAATAAATGTAACGTGCTTGAATCATCCTGAAACCATCCCCCAGCCCCCCGGTCCGTGGAAAAATTGTTGTCCACGAAACCAGTCCCTGGTGCCAAAAAGGTTTGGGACCGCTGCTCTATAGCATGTTTCTTTCTCTAAATCCAGCATCATGTGTTTTTGGAGGTTCAGGTCTCTTTAATCTCTTTTAATCTGGGAATGATTCCCCAGCCTTTCTTTGTCCTTCATGACATTGATATTTTTGCAAACTCCAGGCCAGTCCTTTATCGAGTGCATGTGATGTTTCCTTACGACTCGTTTCAGGTTCCCTGCCTCCTGTTGGGATACCCTGTAATTGATGTTGTATTCATCTCGAGTCTGGAGGAACACAGCATCTCTCTGCCCTCAGTGGGGTATTCATCTTGCTCACCTGGTCGTGCTGTGGTCTAGTTTCTCCACTGTTTGATTACTATCATTCCTCTTGCAATTAATGTGCCATCTATAAGGAGACGTGGCTGTTTATTCTTAAGCAATTTGAATTGGGTTTTCTGTTTCTTACGACATAAAAGCTCCTCACTGATTCAAGGGCCTATTTATATTGTGGGATTAATTGCTCATTACCATGGGGAAACAAGCAAGGGATTATGATGAGAAAAATCAGAGGAGTTTCTTAAAAGCTCTAATTGTGGTCAGATGGGAGCAGAACTGGACCAAAGTGCATCCTGAGAGGACTTGTCCTTCGGTGACACTTCTTAATCTTTGAATTTATTTTGCAAAAAAAAGATTCTCTAGTAATACAAATTACATCCTCAGTTCAAAATAGATTTATCATTAGTTGCACTGAGTAATATAACATTTTAACTTATTTGCAAATAAGTCTTTCAAATTTTTTGCAAATTTGCAACAGTTTGCAAAGTAAGTCTTTTGTTTCCATTTTTGCCTGGAAATTGTGAGTTACGCTCACAGAGAATAGTGGTTCTTCACAGGGACATAGAAATTTTATTCAAAATATGTTTGTGTATTTTTTCTGGATTTTATATTGGCAAATATGTTTCCTTTAATTGTGAATTCCGTACCAAATGAGCAGGATTCATAAGAGAACTAGTGAACCAGTGTCTGAGACAAGGATTTGTGTAGAAGTCATTAACTAGGAGGTGATCTCAGGACACTGTCCTGACAAGACACAGGGAAGGGGGAGCAGCCGTTAAAGTGTGTTGTGCATGTGTGTGTGTGTGAGTCTGTGATTGTGATTGTGTTGGTTTGGTGCCTCCAGAAGCAGACTCTAAGGTAAGGATTCAAGTGCAGATAGTTTGGGGGGAGGGTTTTTTTTAAGGACCAAACTTTAATATTTCAAGGACATCCCAAATGCATTACTGGTGGGCGTCACAGAAGCTTCCATTCACACCAGCACGGCGAGAATCAAGAACTCTGAAAATTAGAGCAGTTACCTCTTTGGATACATAAAAACAGCATATTAAAGCGTGTCACAGAGTACAAATAAGGAGGCATTCAGCAGAGCAGAAACAAGCAGCGGGCTAATTGTCCTAACAAGAGGGCAGGGAAGGTCCTGAAGCTCACAGGCCCAGAAAGAGTCAAAAAGAAGTGCAGGCATGGCTTTGGGCTGATTCTTTTTTTTTTTTTTTTTTTTTTTTTTTTGTAGAAGTCTTTAACTAGGAGGTGATCTCAGGACACTGTCCTGACAGGACACAGGGAAGGGGGAGCAGCCGTTAAAGTGTGTTGTGCATGTGTGTGTGTGTGTGTGAGTCTGTGATTGTGATTGTGTTGGTTTGGGTGCCTCCAGAAGCAGACTCTAAGGTAAGGATTCAAGTGCAGATAGTTTGGGGGGAGGGTTTTTTTTAAGGACCAAACTTTAATATTTCAAGGACATCCCAAATGCATTACTGGTGGGCGTCACAGAAGCTTCCATTCACACCAGCACGGCGAGAATCAAGAACTCTGAAAATTAGAGCAGTTACCTCTTTGGATACATAAAAACAGCATATTAAAGCGTGTCACAGAGTACAAATAAGGAGGCATTCAGCAGAGCAGAAACAAGCAGCGGGCTAATTGTCCTAACAAGAGGGCAGGGAAGGTCCTGAAGCTCACAGGCCCAGAAAGAGTCAAAAAGAAGTGCAGGCATGGCTTTGGGCTGATTCTTTTTTTTTTTTTTTTTTTTTTTTTTTTACAGGAAGCAGGATGCTGGAAAGGGCCGTTCCCTTGAGGTGGACCCACGGGATGAAGGGTAGCAGACACACAGTGGGGACCACAGATAGCAACAAGATGCCCAAAACATTGAGGATGCCTCGGTCCAGGGCCTGAGTGGATGTGGGGAGTGGGGAGGAAGATGACCGAGGTTTGGACAAGAGACCCCACGGGGCTGGGGTGATTGATGGGAACAGTGAAGCGGGAATTCAAGCCTGGTGTTGTCGTTAAGAGAGGGGAGCGCGGACTTCAGGGGAAAGGAATGCTGAGTGGAAATTCAGCGTTTCAGAGACAGAAACCAAAAAGGAGTGCTTCTTTTCTTTTTGTAATTTTTTGTAGGCAGATCTTTCTGAGTTCAGAAAAGGAGGTGGAGGAGGAGTAAGAGGACCTGACAGACACTTTGGGGTTCGGTTTTGCTTTGTTTATTTTTTTTTCCTAAATTGGAAGCACACAAAACAAAGAGCTGTGATCCAGAAATCGCGCGTGAGCCTGACAGCTGAATGATTGACTTCTGTCCACTCTCTTTGTACACCTCAGTGAAATCATAGAGGGATAGAAAATAATCAAAAATAGGGCGCAGGAAGGAAAAGGAAGCACTCGAGCGTCGAGAACAGGGTCCCTGGAGAAGCCTCGCTTAAAATAGGAGCTTCCGGGCTTCCCTGGTGGCACAGTGGTTAGGAATCCGCCTGCCAGTGCAGGGGACACGGGTTCGTGCCCTGGCCCGGGAAGATCCCACATGCCGTGGAGCAACTGGGCCCGTGAGCCATAACTACTGAGCCTGCGCGTCTGGAGCCTGTGCTCCGCAACGGGAGAGGCCGTGACGGTGAGAGGCCCGTGTACCGCGATGAAGAGTGGCCCCCGCTCGCCGCAACTGGAGAAAGCGCTCGCACAGAAACGAAGACCCAACACAGCCAAAAATAAATATAAAATAAATAAATTAATTAATTAATTAATTTTTTTAAAAATAGGAGCTTCCGGCTGTAGGGGAGCCTCGTGTTTGTAGATGGAGGAGCCTGTGATGCCATAGCAGGCAGGTGAGATGAGGCTGTATGGGTAAAATCCCTCTGTAGATCAAAATACCGCACACCAATTGGGTCACTGTCCTGACAGCGTTGGGACAATAGCTTTGTTATAGCCAGACACCGCCCCCCCCCACCGATTTGGGTTGGGCCATAGGGGACTGTGGGAAGGATGGTTTGGCCCTGCATCGAAGCAGACATAAACTATCTTCTCGGCTTTGACGAAAACACTTTCGGCCTTTTGGAGAAAAGCAAAAGAAAGGATAAAGCCTTCAGGAAGATAAAAGCATTCACCTCTAATCTTCCCCTTTGTCGGGGACGTAGGCAGATCTTTCTGAGTTCAGAAAAGGAGGTGGAGGAGGAGTAAGAGGACCTGACAGACACTTTGGGGTTTGGTTTTGCTTTGTTTATTTATTTTTCCTAAATTGGAAGCACACAAAACAAAGAGCTGTGATCCAGAAATCACGCCGTGAGCCTGACAGCTGAATGATTGACTTCTGTCCACTCTCTTTGTACACCTCACTTTGTCGGGGACCTGTTACAGCCACCCAAAGAGAGGGAGGCCTCTCTTTGGGTAGCTGTAACAGCCAGGATAAGCAGCTCGTGGTGGATTATCAGGCATGTTATCCAGTGTTCTGTTATCTACAGTAACTCGAGGTCAATAGAAGCTGATTATAAAGGGTCATAGAATATCCCCGACCCCTAAGCAAGTGTGCGTATAGGGCCTTGATCTCAGACACAGGGCAGAGGTATTTGTCAGTGCGTACTGGGAGTGTTTGGACCTTGATGGTGAGGATGCTGGGAGGGGAAGGGCAGCTGGTTTAGGATGAAGACAGGATTGGGGGAGGAGCCCAGGGTGGTAGACCCATAGTGAAGGGGCTACAGTGTTTCAGAATAGCTGGGGAAGGAGAGAAAGGTGAGTTGAAAAATGGAGCTCAGGGGCACTGCAATTCACAAACCTGCAGAGTTATAAAT
>NC_041227.1:44617209-44623379 GCF_002837175.3 Physeter macrocephalus | reverse complement strand
ATTGAGGTAAGGCAACGAAAAGGATTTGAAAGCAAGGCAGAATTGTAGGAAACAGATTTCAAGAGGTAGATTGGGGTCGCCTTGAAAGCACATGAAAAGCGGCAGAACTTCGACAATGATGCGGTTGGCCAAAAAGGGCGTATGCGTTTTTTTCCTGAATATATTCAGGAAAAAACGCATACGCCCTTTTTGGCCAACCCAAGCAAGCTGGAAGGGCAAATGAGCATTCCAAGGAATCCTCACTTCCCACCGGTCGAAAGGGCCATCCAAAAAAAGTGTAAAAACCAGAAATGCAGGACAGGCCATGGAGAACAGGGAGCCTTGTTACGCTGATGGGCGGGATGTAAATTGCTGACAGCCACTCTGGAGAAGTGTATGGTGTTTCCTAAAACATCTAAAAAACAGAGCTACAGAGCATAGGGCACTTCCACTCATGGGCGTATATCTTGGGAAGACTAAAAATCAACAAGACACAGGCACCCCAAGGTTTAGGGCTGCTCTGTTTACAAGAACCTCGACTTCGGTACACCTTAAATGTCCCAGAAGAGAGAAAAATGGATAAAGAAGTTGTGGTACTTATGTACAATGGAATATCACTCAGCCATGAAATCAATGTCATAAGGCTAGTAGCAGCATAATGAGTGGATTTAGATACGATGATTCTAAGTGAAATAAGTCACACAGAAAAAGAAACTTATCATAAGATATCACTTATAGAGGGAATGTAAACATCGCTACACATGAACTGAATTACAAAACAGAACAGAGTCACACTTTTAGAAAACACACTTATGCCTGCTCAGGGGAAAGGTGAGGCGGGGTGATTCATAACGCAAGAGTTTGAAATTACCACAGATACCGTTCCATCAACCAAATATGTAATAGACAAGACCTACTCCTTGCTCAGTGAACTGGACTCAACAGCCCCTATTCACCACAGAAGAATATATCTGACTAGTAAGAATCTTAAAACCTATGTATTGATATCTCTCTGTAAGTGAACCAAGTGTGTGTAAAGCGGCATTAAACACAGCAGTGAAAATCAGCTAAACCCCATTATAAAAATAAATTTCAAACACAAAACACAAAGACAGTGAAAGAGAGAGAAATTCTTACAAAATTCGTTCAGGGGCTGTGATACAACCTGGACTGAGCACATCTACACCCACAGCTGCATGAGACATAAGGCTGGATACTCTTGGGGCTGAGAGGATTGGTGAGGTTGGGTGAGCAAATGCAGACCCTTTAAAGTAATACTGCGTGCTACCCATTCCATGGGTCCCAACTCTCCAGGTTCAAGGGAATCTTCCTACAGCTAAAAGATGCATGCGAAACCCAGAGGATGGTACACCGTGTGATCAGGAAAGGTTTCTACAACGCACCTCATTTTTCATCTCCTGGTGCTCGGGTTCGCCATTCCAGCCGCTTTACTAACAATCTCCCCACTTGGAGAATCAGCACCTTTAACCTCCTGTTTCGCACATGTATAACATACAGTGGGTCTGTATGTTATAGAAAGAGGAGAGGCTTCCAGATCACAGACTCCACGGGAAAAATCCAGTCACAGGGAGAACACATGGGCTCCGTAAGCCAATGTTCTTGTGTTTCAAGGTGGTATAAAGAACGTTTCTTCCAGCATGTTGTGTGGGTCGACAGCATGGAATGCATGTTCCTGGCATTTGAGCTTGCCTTTTCGTTCCTGAAGCTGTGTTCTTCCTACCGTCTTCTGCTTGGATGAAACCATTCCTTTAAAACCCTCCCTTGCAGCCTCGATGACGTGTGTGTAAAATCTCATGCATTTACTTTTCCAACATTTATTGAGCACATACGTGCCAGGCACTGTGTAAGGTACTGGAGAGACTACTCTGAATATGGCATGTGAATCCCCAGTGTCTGTGAGCTAAACGAAGCTCTTCTCTTCTTCAACCTTTAAAACATGGCACCTTCTAATCTAAAATAACAGACTGGGCTTCCCTGGTGGCGCAGTGGTTGAGAGTCTGCCTGCCGATGCAGGGGACACGGGTTCGTGCTCCGGTCCGGGAAGATCCCACATGCCAGCGGAGCGGCTGGGCCCGTGGCCATGGCCGCTGAGCCTGCGCGTCCGGAGCCTGTGCTCCACAACGGGAGAGGCCACAACAGTGAGAGGCTCGCGTACCGCAAAAAAACAAACAAATAAAATAACAGACTGAGCATATGGCTTCCTTCAGTGTTCCTGATGGTACCATTTAACGTGCTGAAGGTGATAGCCAGAAATATTCCATGTCTTACTAGGGACAGATAATGTGGTTTCATGGAGAAAGCACTGGTTTCAGTCTGGAGATCCCGTTTCTTACTTTTTCTCTCTTGTGTGACTTCTGTGTATGAAGAATCAAATAAAAGCAACCTCTTCAGAGACCTTGTGGTGGAGAATGGGTGAAGTGGGAGCTAGAGCCAGTTCTCTCTGCTCACTAGAGCTGATTGTTAAATTTTCGTGAATTCTACAAGCCCACTGCTGTCACGTTGGTAGCTTGAAATTGACCCGGATGGGAGTATTTACCCGACAAAGTAGGCAAATGCTAAAACTTGGAGCTTTTATTCTCCAGGAAGCCAGTTGTTAAACATTTTCCAGCATATCACTGATTAAAGGGGAGGATAAATATTCTAATGATGAAGTGGAAAGTTTGGAAAGATGTCAGCATGTTCAGGACCAAAATGAAGGAGAAAGAAACAAATTAGTCCCTGAAATTCCAGGCACTCTCCACCCTAGTTTATTACACACATATTACGTCGGTTTTTTTTTTTCCTTCATAGAGGTGGGTTGTCATGAGATTTTAACCTGGAACTGTTTTACTTCATTTTATTTCATTTCAGTAAGAATGCTGAATGTGAGATAATGCTCTGTTAAAGAGGACATTTTTCTGTAGCCGTTTGGACTTGGTGTATGTTCTTTACTCTTTTGTCAGCTAATGACATAGGTTGTTACTAAACAAACCAAAAAATATTAAAAGAATAAAGGGTATGGAGTTTGGAATTATAATAACCCATTGCTGGGGTATTCCTTTTTTATATTAATTTTTATTGGAGTATGGTTGCTTTACAATGTTGTGTTTGCCTGCACTGCACAACAAAATGAATCAGCCATGCACATACAGATATCCCCTACCTTTTGGACTTCTCTGCCATTTAGGTTACCACAGTGCATTAGGTAGAGTTCCCTGTGCTATACAGTATGTTCCCATCAGTTGTCTATTTTATACATAGTATCAATAATGTATATGTATCAATCCCAGTCCCCCAATTCCTCCCTGCCACCCCTTCCCCCCTTGGTATCCATACATTTGTTCTCTAAGTCTGTGTCTCTGTTTCTGCTTTGCAAATAAGATCATCTATACCATTTTTCTAGATTCCACATATATGCATTATTATATATTTGCTTTCTGTTTCAGACTTACTTCACTCTGTATGACACTCTCTAGGTCCGTCCACGTCTCTGCAAATGACCCAATTTCCTTCCCTGGGGTATTGCTTGAGTACTCTCAGAGGCCCTGAGGAGAATCACTTTCACTTTTCTCACTGATTTTTCTAAGAAATACAAAATATCCAGTAATGTAGCCCATTCATAATGAAATAGATAAAGCTGCGCTGAACATAGTTTGTGATAGATCCAAACCTGATGTTACATTTGTTTGTAATTTTTGAAAGTGAAAAATACTTGGTCTGAGAAATCTTTTATGCTGCTAGACGAAAACCTGACAACAGCTAAAACTGCACAGTCATGTTTGTTATTGACTAAGATTTTACAGAAGCATCAAATAATCTTGCAAAATATATATTCAAAATTTAACACAGGAAAATTGGGGCAACTTCATAGCAATAATGAGAATAACCACAGCCACCTTACAGGGTAGGAACTTTAATCAGTAGCATTTCATGAAGACAAAATTCTGTTCGATCAATCACAGCTCTGATATAAAGTTTACAAGGAACAGAATTCCCTAAAAACTAGTTTCCATAAATTTAAAATTAAATGGGTATCCATATGGAAAAATAAGGATTTTAAAACCCCTGCTTTACACCATACACAAAAATTAATTTGAGATGGATCATAGATCTATGCATTAAAGCTGAAACCATAGGGGCTTCCCTGGTGGCACAGTGGTTAAGAATCCTCCTGCTAATGCAGGGGACACGGGTTCAAGCCCTGGTCCGGGAAGATCCCACATGCCGCAGAGCAACTAAGCCCATGCGCCACAACCACTGAGCCTGCACTCTAGAGCCCATGAGCCACAACTACTGAGCCCGTGTGCCACAACCACTGAAGCCCACACACCTAGAACCCGTGCTCCCAACAAGAGAAGCCACCGCAGTGAGAAGCCAGAGCACTGCAACGAAGAGTAGCCCCCGCTCACCCCGCAACTAGAGAAAGCCCACGTGCAGCAACGAAGACCCAACACAGCCAAAAATAAAATAAAATAATTTTTAAAAAAGAAGCTAAAACTATAAAGCTTTTGGAAATAAAATGCAGAATATTCAATAGCTTTAATTTATTATGTTAGAAAAGAAGGTACAAAATTAAAATAGGACAGAAGAAAGTTTTTTTTGTTTTTTTTTTGTTTGTTTGTTTTTTGCGGTACGCGGGCCTCTCACTGCCGTGGCCTCTCCCGTTGCGGGGCACAGGCTCCGAACGCGCAGGCTCAGCGGCCATGGCTCACGGGCCCAGCTGCTCCGCGGCACGTGGGATCCTCCCGGACCGGGGCACGAAGCCGTGTGCCCTACATCGGCAGGCAGACTCTCAACCACTGCGCCACCAAGGAAGCCCCAGAAGAAAGTTTTAAACAGTTGTCTGCGCTGTATAAGAAACTGATTAAGGAATTAAGATGACTTAATGGAGTTTGCTCCAGAAAATATTTTCTCCATGAAAATGATCGATATTGGTATAATTCCAATGAAAATATTTGTGCTTATTAAGCACTGAGTTAAAACTTCCTTGAAGACACAGAGACCAGATTAAAACAAGGTAAAAACATCTTTACAACAGTCCACAACTCTTATCAGAAAAGCCGACTCAATTCCATTTCTTTTAAGTCAGAAACTTAAATTTTTTTTTTCCTTTGACCTCACTGCGCAGCTTGCCGGATCTTAGTTCCCTGACCAGGCATGGAGCCCGTGCCCCCTGCAGTGGAAGCGCGGAGTCCTAACCACTGAACTGCCAGGGAAGTCCCAGAAACTTAATTTTTTTTTAAAGAGAAGAGGTACGGGCTTCCCTGGTGGCGCAGTGGTTGAGAGTCCGCCTGCCGATGCAGGGGACACGGGTTCGTGCCCCGGTCCGGGAAGACCCCACATGCCGCGGAGCGGCTGAGCCCGTGAGCCATGGGCGCTGAGCCTGCACGTCCGGAGCCTGTGCTCCGCAACGGGAGAGGCCACAGCGGTGAGAGGCCCACGTACGGAACAAAAAAAAACAAAAAAGAGAAGAGGTACACCCAGGCAGCAGAGCCCACACACACCTTTGGGATCGTGATAGAAGAGGGGGAAATGTGCCTTTTGCTCGTCCTCCTCACCCCGCAACTGAAGCATCTTCCCTCGGATGGTCCAAAGGCCTCCCTCTCTCGTGTTCACTTAGGAAACCCCCACCAACAGCGACATCTGCAAGTTCTGTTCTGGTTTAATGGAGCTTTTCCTTTATCAGTGTGTGCTTTATTCCAAGATCTTTGCTTTTTTAATTGAAGCATAGTTGATTTACAATGTTGTGTTAGTTTTAGGTGTACAACAAAGTGATTCAGTTATGTTCTTCTTCAGATTCTTTTCCATTTTAGGTTATTACAAGATGCTGAATATAGTTCCCTGTGCTGTACAGCCGGTCCTTGTTGGTTATCTATTTTATATATAGTAGCGTATATATGTTAATCCACAGATAATTTGTGGATTAATTTATCCCTCCCCCCCTCCTTTGGTAACCATAAGTTTTCTATGTCTGTGAGTCTATTTGTTTTGTAAATAAGTTCATTGTGTCATATTTTAGATTCCACATATGAGTGATATCATATGATATCTTGTCTTTATCTGGCTTACTTCACTTAGTATGCTAATCTCTAGGTCCATCCATGTTGCTGCCAATGGCATCATTTCATTCTTTTTTACGGCCGAGTAGTATTCCATTGTGTGTGTGTGTGTGTGTGTGTGTGTGTGTGTGT